>NC_091550.1:26029570-26049570 GCF_042767895.1 Penaeus vannamei | reverse complement strand
TGATAATGATCATTACAAAGCCCATCTATAATGAGAAAAAGGCTAAAAGTAGAAAAATCCCAAAAGTCGAAAAAGCAGCGAAATCTAGCGAAATACAGCCTTTGCAGAGATGAGTCGAAAACCTCTTTTTTCTAGTTTAAAGGATGATTATGATGATCTTAGCAATAATTCTGCTAATTATGATGATTTTGATGATAACCCCATCAGTAATGACAATAATGACGATAATAATCATAATTACGAGACTAATTACGACAATTATGATAGTAATTATACAATGATACTTATAATTACGATTTCCCTAATAAATGCAATAATAGCAATAATCAACACTATTCTGTTTTTCCTAATAATAATAACGACAATAATAACAGAAATAATAATAGAAGTAATTTTAATACGGCTATTATTGTTATAATAATCCTTTTCATTGTTGTTATTATTTCCAGAATTATCATTATTGTCATTATCATTATTAAAATATGTATAATGATGAAAATGACATTAATAATTTAGATGATTATTATAATGACTAGATTAACAGTAATGATAATAATGTTGGTGATAATAACAATAATGATGATAATTATCATTATAAAGCCCATCTATAATAAGACAAAGGCTAAAAGTAGAAAAATCCTAAAAGTCCAAAAACCGGCGAAATCTAGCGAAATATAGCCTTTGGAGAGGTGAGTCGAAAACCCCCTTTTTCGAGTTTAAAGGATGATTATGATGATCTTAGAAACAATTCTGCTAATTATCATGATTTTGATGATAACCCCATCAGTAATGACAATAATGACGATAATAATGATAATTATGAGAGTAATTAAGACAATGATTATGATAATAATTATACAATAATTATTATAATGATGATTTGCCTAATAATTGCAATAATAGCAATAATCAACACTATTATAATTGTTTTCCTAATAATAATAACCACAATGATAACAGAAATAATAATTGCAATAATAGCAATAATCAACACTATTCTAATGATTTTCCTAATAATAATAAAGACAATGATAACATAAATTGTAATAGAAGTAACTATAACACGACTAGTATTGTTATTATAATCCTTATTATTGTTGTTATTATTACCAGAATTATCATTATTGTCATTATCATTATTAAAATAATTGTAATGATGAAAATGACATTAATAATTAAGATACTAATTATTATTATGACTATATCAAGGGTGATTAGGGCGGTAATGACAGTAATGATAATAATGATGATGATAATGACAAAAATGATGATAATTATCATTAGAAAGCCCATCTATAATGAGAAAAAGGCTAAAAGTAGAAAAATCTCAAAAGTCGAAAAACCGGCGAAATCTAGCGAAATACAGCCTTTGGAGAGATGAGTCGAAAACCCCCTATTTTCGAGTTTAAAGGATGATTATGATGATCTTAGCAATAATTCTGCTAATTATCATGATTTTAATGATAACCCCATCAATAATGACGATAATAATGATAATTATGAGAGCAATTAGGACAATAATTATGATAATAATTATACAATGATAATTATAATGATTTGCCTAATAATTGAAATAATAGCAATAATCGACACTATTCTAATGATTTTCCTAATAATAATAACGACAATTGTAACAGAAATAATAATAGAAGTAATTATAACACGGCAATTATTGTTATTATAATCCTTATTATTGTTGTTGTTATTATTACCAGAATTATCATTATTGTCATTATCATTATTAAAACAATTATAATGATGAAAATGACAATAATTAAGATGATGATTATTATAATGACTATTAAGGGTGATTAGGGCGATAATGAACGTAATGATAATAATGATGATGATAATGACAATAATGATGATAATTATCATTAGAAAGCCCATCTATAATGAGAAAAAGGCTAAAAGTAGAAAAATCCCAAAAGTCGAAAAACCGGCGAAATCTAGCGAAAACCCCCCTTTTCGAGTTTAAAAGATGATTATCAGGATCTTAGCAATAATTCTGCTAATTATGATGATTTTGATGATAACCCCATCAATAATGACAATAATGACGATAATAATGATAGTTATGAGAGTAATTAAGACAATAATTATGACAAAAATTATGATTATAATTATACAATAATAATTATAAAGATGATTTGCCTAATAATTGAAATAATAGTAATAATCAACACTATTCTAATGGTTTTCCTAATAATAATAACGACAATGATAACAGAAATAATAATAGAAGAAATTATAACACGGTTATTATTGTTATTATAATCCTTATTATTGTTGTTATTATTACCAGAATTATCATTTTTGTCATTATCATTATTAAAATAATGATAATGATAAAAATGACATTAATAATTAAGATGATGATTATTATAATGACTATATTAAGGGTGATCAAGGCGATAATGACAGTAATTATATTAATGATGATGATAATGACAATAAGGATAATTATCATTAGAAAGCCCATCTATAATGAAAAAAGGCTCAAAGTAAAAAAATAATCTTTCCAAAGGTTGTATTTCGCTACATTTCGCTGGTTTTCGACTTTTGAGATTTTTCTACTTTTAGCCTTTTTCTCATTATAGATGGGCTTTCTAATGATAATTATCATCATTATTGTCATTATCATCATCATTATTATCATTACTGTCATTATCGCCCTAATCACCCTTGATATAGTCATTATAATCAGTATCTTAATTATTAATGTCATTTTCATCATTATTATTATTCTAACAATGATAATGACAATAATGATAATTCTGGAAATAATAACAACAATAATAAGGATTATAATAACAATACTAGCCGTGTTATAATTACTTCTATTATTATTTCTGTTATCATTGTGGTTATCATTATTAGGAAAATCATTAGAATAGTGTGGATTATTGCTATCATTGCAATTATTAGGCAAATTATCATTATAATTATCATTGTATAATTATTATCATAATTATTGTCCTAATTGCTCTCATAATTATCATTATTATCGTCATTATTGCCATTATTGATTCGGTTATCATCAATATCATCATAATTAGCAGAATTATTGCTAAGATCATAAACATCCTTTAAACTCGAAAAAGGGGGTTTTCGACTCATTTCTGAAAGGCTGTATTTCGCTAGATATCGCCGGTTTTCGACTTCTGAGATTTTTCTACTTTTAGCCTTTTTCTCATTATAGATGGGCTTTCTAATGATAATTATCATCATTATCATTACTGTCATTATCGCCCTAATCACCCTTAATATAGTCATTATAATAATCATCATCTTAATTATTAATGTCATTTTTATCATTATAATTGTTTTAATAATGATAATGACAATAATAATAATTCTGGTAATAATAACAACAATAATAAGGATTATAATAATAATAACCGTGTTATAATTACTTCTGTTACAATTTATGTTATCATTGTCTTTATTATTATTAGGAAAATCATTAGAATAGTGTTGATTATTGCTATTATTGCAATTATTAGGCAAATCATTATAATTATTATTGTATAATTATTACCATAATTATTGTCCTAATTGCTCTCATAATTATTATTATTATTATCATTACATTCATCATTGATTCGGTTATCATCAGAATCATGATAATTAGTAGAATTGTTGCTAACATCATCATAATCATCCTTTAAACTCGAAAAAGGGGTGTTTTCGACTCATCTCTCCAAAGGCTATATTTCGCTAGATTTCGCCAGTTTTTCGACTTTTGGGATTTTTCTACTTTTAGCCTTTTTCTTATTATAGATGGGCTTTATAATGATAATTATCATCAACATTGTCATTATCACCATCATTATTATCATTACTGTCATTATCGCCCTAATCACCCTTAATATAGTTATTATAATGATCAGTATCTTAATTATTAACGTCATTTTCATCATTATAATTATTTTAATAATGATAATGACAATAATGATAATTCTGTAAAATCATTAGAATAGTGTTGATTATTGCTATTATTGCAATTATTAGGCAAATCATCATTATAATTATCATTGTATAATTATTATCATAATTATTGTCCTAATTGCTCTCATAATTATGATTATTATCGTCATTATTGTCCGTATTGATTCGGTTATCATCAAAATCATCATTAGCAGAATTATTGCTAAGATCATCAAAATCATCCTTTAAACTCGAAAAAGGGGGTTTTCGACTCAATTCTTTTAGCCTTTTTCTCATTATACATGGGCTTTCTAATGATAATTATCATCATTATTGTCATTATCATCATTATTATCATTACTGTCATTATCGCCCTAATCACCCTTAATATAGTGATTATAATAATCATCTTAATTATTAATGTCATTTTTATCATTATAATTATTTTAATAATTATGATGACAATAATGATAATTCTGGAAATAATAACAACAATAATAACGATTATAATAACAACAATAGCCGTGTTATAATTACTTCTATTATTATTTCTGTTATCATTGTCGTTATTATTATAAGGAAAATCATTAGAATAGTGTCGATTATTGCTATTATTGCAATTATTAGTTAAATCATAATTATAATTATCATTGTATAATTATTATCATAATTATTGCTCTACTTACTCATAATAATGATTATTATCGTCATTATTGTCATTACTGATTGGGTTATCATCAAAATCATCATAATTAGCAGAATTACTGCTAAGATCATAATCATCCTTTAAACTAGAAAAAGGGGTTTTCGACTCATCTCTGCAAAGGCTGTATTTCGCTAGATTTTGCCAGTTTTTCGACTTTTAAGATTTTTCTACTTTAACCTTTTTCTCATTATAGATGGGCTTTATAATGATAATTATCATCATTATCATCATTATTATCATTACTGTCATTATCGCCCTAATCACCCTTAATAGTCATTATAATAATCATCATCTTATTTATTAATGTCATTTTCATTATAATTCTTTTAATAATGATAATGACAATAATGATTATTCTGGAAATAATAACAACAATGATCAGGATTATACTAACAATAATTGCCGTGTTATAATTACTTCTATTACTATTTCTGTTACAATTGTCGTTATTATTATTAGGAAAATCATTAGAATAGTGTCGATTATTGCTATTATTTCAATTATTAGGCAAATCGTTATTATAATTAACATTGTATAATTATTATCATAATTATTGTCCTAATTGCTATCATAATTATCATTATTAACGTCATTATTGATAGGGTTATCATCAAAATCATCATAGTTAGCAGAATTATTGCTAAGATCATCATAATCATCCTTTAAACTCGAAAAAAGGGGTTTTCGACTCTTCTCTGCAAAGGCTGTATTTCGCTAGATTTCGCCGGTTTTTCGAGTTTTGAGATTTTTCTACTTTTAGCCTTTTTCTCATTATAGATGGGCTTTCTAATGATAATTATCATCATTATTGTCATTATCATCATCACTATTATCATTACTGTTATTATCGTACAAATCACCATTGATATAGTCATTATAATCATCATCTTAATTATTAATGTCATTTTCATCATTATAATTATTTTAATAATGATAATGACAAAAATGATAATTCTGGTAATAATAACAACAATAATAAGGATTATAATAACAATACTAGCCGTGTTATAATTACTTCTCTTATTGTTTCTGTTATCATTGTGGTTATTATTATTAGGAAAATCATTAGAATAGTGTTGATTATTGCTATTATTGCAATTATTAGGCAAATCATTATAATTATTATTGTATAATTATTATCATAATTATTGTCCTAATTGCTCTCACAATTATCATTATTATCGTCATTATTGTCATCATTGATTTGGTTATCATCATAATCATGATAATTAGCAGAATTGTTGCTAAGATCATCATAATCATCCTTTAAACTCGAAAAAGGGGTGTTTTCGACTCATATCTCCAAAGGCTATATTTCGCTAGATTTCGCCGGTTTTTCGACTTTTTGGGATTTTTCTACTTTTAGCCTTTTTCTTATTATAGATGGGCTTTATAATGATAAATATCATCATTTTTGTCATTATCACCATCATTATTATCATTACTGTCATTATCGCCCTAATCACCCTTAATATAGTTATTATAATGATCAGTATCTTAATTATTAATGTCATTTTCATCATTATAATTATTTTAATAATGATATTGACAATAATGATAATTCTGGAAATAATAACAACAATAATAAGGATTATAATAACAATAATAGCCGTATTAAAATTACTTCTATTATTATTTCTGTTATCATTGTTGTTATTATTGTTAGAAAAATCATTATAATAGTGTTGATTATTGCTATTATTGCAATTATTAGGCAAATCATCATTATAATTATCATTTTATTATTATTATCATAATTAGTGTCCTAATTGCTCTCATAATTATCATTATTATCATTATTGTCATTATTGATTCGGTTATCATCAAAATCATCATAATTAGCAGAATTATTGTTAAGATCATCATAATCATCCCTTAAACTTGAAAAAGGGGGTTTTCGACTCATTTCTGTAAAGGCTGTATTTCGCCAGATTTTGTGTTTTTCGACTTTTGAGATTTTTCTACTTTTAGCCTTTTTCTCATTATAGATGGGCTTTCTAATGATAATTATCATCATTATTGTCATTATCATCATTATTATCATTAATGTCATTATCGCCCTAATCACCCTTAATATAGTCATTATAATAATCATCATCTTAATTATTAATGTCATTTTTATCATTATAATTGTTTTAATAATGATAATGACAATAATGATAATTCTGGTAATAATAACAAAAATAATAAGGATTATAATAACAATAATAGCCGTATTAAAATTACTTCTATTATTATTTGTTATTATTGTCGTTATTATTATTAGGAAAAACAGAATAGTGTTGATTATTGCTATCATTGCAATTATCAGGAAAATCGTCAGTATAAGTATCATTGTATAATTATTATCATAATTGTTGTCGTAATTACTCTCGTAATTTTGATTATTATCGTCCTTATTGTCATTACTGATGGGGTTATCATCAAAATCATCATAATTAGCAGAATTATTGCTAAGATCACCATAATCATCCTTTAAACTCGAAAATAGGGGGTTTTCGACTCATCTCTGCAAAGGCAGTATTTCGCTAGATTTTGACGTTTTTTTAGACTTTTAAGATTTTTCTACTTTTAGCCTTTTTCTCATTATAGATGGGCTTTCTAATGATAATTATCATCATTATTGTCATTATAATCATTATTATCATTACTGTCATTATCGCCCTAATCACCCTTAATAGTCATTATGATAATCATCATCTTCATTATTAATGTCATTTTCATCATTATCATTATTTTAATAATGATAATGACAATAATGATAATTCTGGAAATAGTAACAACAATAATAAGGATTATAATAACAATAATTGCCGTGTTATAATTACTTCTATTATTATTTCTGTTATGATTGTCGTTATTATTATTAGGAAAATCATTAGAATAGTGTCGATTATTGCTATTATTGCAATTATTAGGCAAATCATTATAATTATCATTGTATAATTATTATTATAATCATTGTCCTAAATGCTCTCATAATTATCATTATTATCGTCATTATTGATGGGGTTATGATTAAAATAATGATAATTAGCAGAATTATTGATATGATCATCATAATCATCCTTCAAACTCGAAAATAGGGGGTTTTCGACTCATCTCTCCTGAGGCTGTAATTCGCTAGATTTCGCCTGTTTTTCGACTTTTGAGATTTTTCTACTTTTTCTACTAATTGTGGAAATAATAACAACAATAATAAGGATTATTATAACAATAATAGCCATATTAAAATTACTTCTATTATTCTTTCTGTTATTATTCTCGTTATTATTATTAGGAAAAAAGATTAGTGTTGATTATTGCCATTATTGCAATTATTACGCAAATCGTCATTATAAGTATCATTGTATAATTACTATCATAATTGTTATCCTAATTACTTTCGTAATTATGATTATTATCGTCGTTATTGTCATTACTGATGGGGTTATCATCAAAACCATCATAATTAGCAGAATTGTTGCTAAGATCATCATAATCATCATTTAAACTCTAAAAAAATAGGGTTTTCGACTCATCTCTGCATAGGCTGTATTTCGCAAGATTTTGCCGGTTTTTCGACTTTTAAGATTTTTCTACTTTTAGCCTTTTTCTCATTATAGATGTGCTTTATAATGATAATTATAATCATTATTGTCATTATCATCATCATTATTATCATTACTGTCATTATCGCCCTAATCACCCTTAATACTCATTATAATAATCATCATCTTATTTATTAATGTCAATTTCATCATTACAATTGTTTTAATAATGATAATGACAATAATGGTAATTCTGGAAATAATAACAACAATAATAAGGATTATAATAACAATAATAGCCGTGTTATAATTACTTCTATTACAATTTCTGTTATCATTGTGGTTATTATTATTAGGAAAATCATTTGAATAGTGTTGATTATTGCTATTATTGAAATTATTGGGCAAATCATCATTATAATTATCATTGTATAATTATTATCATATTTATTGTCCTAATAACTCTCAAAATTATCATTATTTTCGTCATTATTCTCAGTATTGATGGGGTTATCATCAAAATCGTCATAATTAGCAGAATTTTTGCTAAGATCATCATAGTCATCCTTTAAACACGAAAAAGAGGGTTTTTCGACTCATATTTGCAAAGGCTGTATTTCGCTAGATTTTGCCGGTTTTTTGACTTTTGAGATTTTTCTCATTATAGATGGGCTTTCTAATGATAATTATCATTATTGTCATTATCATCATCATTTTATCATTACTGTCATTATCGCCCAAATCACCCTTAATATAGTCATTATAATAATCATCATCTTAATAATTAATGTCATTTTCATTATCATAATTATTTTAATAATTATAATGACAATAATGATAATTCTGGAAATGATAACAACAATAATAAGAATTATAATAACAATAATAGCCGTGTTATAATTACTTCTATTATTATTTCAGTTTTCATTGACGTTATTATTATTAGGAAAATCATTAGAATAGTGTCGATTATTGCTATTATTGCAATTATTAAGCAAATCATCATTATAATTATCATTGTATAATTATTATCATAATTATTGCCCTACTTACTCTCATAATTATGATTGTTATCGTCATTATTGTTATTACTGATGGGGTTATCATCAAAATCATCATAATTAGCAGAATTATGCTAAGATCATCATAATCACCCTTTAAACCAGAAAAAGGTGTTTTCGATTCATCTCTGCAAAGGCTGTATTTCGCTAGATTTTGTCGGTTTTACGACTTTTAAGATTTTTCTACTTTTAGCCTTTTTCTCATTATAGATTGGCTTTATAATGATAATTCTCATAATTATTGTCATTATCATCATCATTATTATCATTACTGTCATTATCGCCCTAATCACCCTTAATATAGTCATTATAATAATCATCATCTTAATTATTAATGTCATTTTCATCATTATAATTATTTTAATAATGATAATGACAATAATGATTATTCTGGAAATAATAACAATAATCACGATTATAATAACAATAATTGCCGTGTTATAATTCCTTCTATTATCATTTCTGTTACAATTCTCGTTATTATTATTAGGAAAATCATAAGAATAGTGTCGATTATTGCTATTATTGCAATTATTAGGCAAATCATCATTATAATTATCATTGTATAATTATTATCATAATTATTGCCCTAATTGCTCTCATAATTATCATTATTATCGTCATTATTGACGGGGTTATCATCAAAATCATCCTAATTAGCAGAATTATTGCAAAGATCAGCATAATCATCCTTTAAACTCGAAAATAGGGGGTTTTCGACTCATCTCTCCAAAAGCTGTATTTCGCTAGATTTCGCCGGTTTTTCGACTTTTGAGATTTTTCTACTTTTAGCCTTTTTCTCATTATAGATGGGCTTTATAATGATAATTATCATCATTATTGTCATTATCATCATCATTATTATCATTACTGTCATTATCGCCCTAATCACCCTTAAAATAGTCATAATAATCATCATCTTAATTATTAATGTCATTTTCATCATTATAATTATTTTAATAATGATAATGACAATAATGATAATTCTGGAAATAATAACAATAATAAGGATTATAATAAGAATAATAACCGTGTTATAATTACTTCTATTAATATTTCTGTTATGATTGTCATTATTACTATTAGGAAAATCATTAGAATAGTGTCGATTATTGCTATTATTGGAATTATTGGGCAAATCATCATTATAATTATCATTGTATAATTATTATCATATTTATTGCCCTACTTACTCTCATAATTATCATTATTATTGTCTTTTTTCATTAATGATGGGGTTATCATCAAAATCATCATAATTAGCAGAATTACTGCTAATATCATCATAATCATCCTTTAAACTAGAACAAAGGGCTTTTCGACTCATCTCTGCAAAGGCTGTATTTCGCTAGATTTTGCCGGTTTTTCGACTTCTGAGATTTTTCTACTTTTAGCCTTTTTCTCATTATAGATGGGCTTTCTAATGATAATTATCATTATTGTCATTATCATCATCATTATTATCATTACTGTCATTATCTACCTAATCACCCTTAATAGTCATTATAATAATCATCATCTTAATTATTAATGTCATTTTCATCATTATAATTGGTTTAATAATGATAATGACAATAATGATAATTCTGGAAATGATAACAACAATAATAAGGATTATCATAACAATACTAGCCGTGTTATAATTACTTTTATTATTATTTCTGTTACAATTGTCGTTATTATTATTAGGAAAATCATTAGAATAGTGTCGATTATTGCTATTATTTCAATTATTAGGCAAATTATCATTAAAATTATCATTGTATAATTATCATAATTATTGTCCTAATTGCTCTCATAATTATCATTATTATCGTCATTATTGATGGGGTTATCATCAAAATCATCATCCTTTAAACTCGAAAAATGGGGTTCTCGACTCATCTCTGGAAAGGCTGTATTTCGCTAGATTTCGCCGGTTTTTCGACTTTTAAGATTTTTCTACTTTTAGCCTTTTTCTCATTATAGATGGGCTTTCTAATGATAATTATCATCATTATTGTCATTATCATCATCATTATTATCATTACTGTCATTATCGCCCTAATCACCCTTGATATAGTCATTATAATAATCAGTATCTTAATTATTAATGTCATTTTCATCATTATAATTATTTTAATAATGATAATGACAATAATGATAATTCTGGTAATAATAACAACAATAATAAGGATTATAGTAACAATAATAGCCGTATTAAAATTACTTCTATTATTATTTCTGTTATCATTGTGGTTATTATTATTAGGAAAATCATTAGAATAGTGCTGATTATTGCTGTTATTGCAATTATTAGGCAAATCATCATTATAATTATCATTGTATAATTATCATCATAATTATTGTCCTAATTGCTCTCATAATTATCATTATTATCGTCATTATTGTCATTATTGATTCGGTTATCATCAAAATCATCATAATTAGCAGAATTATTGCTAAGATCATCATAAACATCCTTTAAACTCGAAAAAGGGGGTTTTCGACTCATTTCTGCAAAGGCTGTATTTCGCTTGATTTTGCCGGTTTTTCGACTTTTGAGATTTTTCTACTTTTAGCCTTTTTCTCATTATAGATGGGCTTTCTAATGATAATTATCATCATTATTGTCATTATCATCATCATTATTATCATTACTGTCATTATCGCCCTAATCACCCTTAATATAGTCATTATAATAATAATCATCTTAATTA
Organism: Penaeus vannamei; assembly: GCF_042767895.1. Lineage (NCBI taxonomy): Eukaryota > Metazoa > Arthropoda > Malacostraca > Decapoda > Penaeidae > Penaeus > Penaeus vannamei. The sequence continues at coordinate 26,037,644 of NC_091550.1, read as the reverse complement.
TTCTCATTTTCATCATTATAATTATTTTAATAATGATAATGACAATAATGATAATTCTGGAAAAAATAACAATAATAAGGATTATAATAACAATAATAGCCGTGTTATAATTACTTCTATTATTATTTCTGTTATCATTGTCGTTATTATTATTAGGAAAATCATTAGAATAGTGTTGATTATTGTTATTATTGCAATTATTAGGCAAATCATCATTATAATTATCATTGTATAATTATTATCATAATTATTGTCTTAATTACTCTCATAATTATAATTATTATCGTCATTATTGTCATTATTGATGGGGTTATCATCAAAATCATCATAATTAGCAAAATTATTGCTAAGATCATAATCATCCTTTAAACTCGAAGAAGGGGTTTTCGACTCACCTTTCTAAAGGCTATATTTTCCTAGATTTAGCCGGTTTTTCGACTTTTGGGATTTTTCTACTTTTAGCCTTTTTCTTATTATAGATGGGCTTTATAAGGATAATTATCATCATTATTGTCATTATCACCATCATTATTATCATTACTGTCATTATCGCCCTAATCACCCTTAATATAGTCATTATAATAATCATCATCTTAATTATTAATGTCATTTTCATCATTATAATTATTTTGATAATGATAATGACAATAATGATAATTCTGGAAATAATAACAACAATAATAAGGATTATAATAACAATAATAGCCGTATTAAAATTACTTCTATTATTATTTCTGTTATCATTGTCGTTATTATTATTAGGAAAATCATTAGAATAGTGTTGATTATTGCTATTATTGCAATTATTAGGCAAATCATCATTATAATTATTGTATAATTACTATCATAATTGTTGTCCTAATTACTCACATGATTATCATTATTATCGTCATTATTGTCATTATTGATTCAATTATAAGCAAAATCATCATAATTAGCAGAAATATTGCTACGATCATCATAATCATCCTCTCAAAAGGCTGTATTTCGCTAGATTTCGCCAGTTTTTCGACTTTTGGGATTTTTCTACCTTTAGTCTTTTTCTCATTATATATGGGCTTTCTAATGATAATTATCATCATTATTGTCATTATCATCATCATTATTATCATTATTGTCATTATCGCCCTAATCACCCTTAAGAGTCATTATAATAATCATCATCTTAATTATTAATGTCATTTTCATCATTATAATTATTTTAATAATGATAATGACAATAATAATAATTCTGGAAATAATAATAACAATAATAAGGATTATAATAACAATAACAGCCGTATTAAGATTACTTCTATTATTATTTCTGTTATCATTGTGGTTATTATTATTAGGAAAATCATTAGAATAGTGTTGATTATTGCTATTATTGCAATTATTAGGCAAATCATCATTATAATTATCATTGTATAATTATTATCATAATTATTGTCTTAATTACTCTCGTAATTATCATTATCGTCATTATTCTAATTATTGATGGGGTTATCATCAAAATCGTCATAATTAGCAGAATTATTGCTAAGATCATCATAATCATCCTTTAAACACGAAAAAGAGGGGTTTTCGACTCATCTCTGCAAAGGCTGTATTTCGCTAGATTTCGCTGCTTTTTCGACTTTTGAGATTTTTCTACTTTTAGCCTTTCTCTCATTATAGATGGGCTTTCTAATGATAATTATCATCATTATATTCATTATCATCATCATTATTATCATTGCTGTCATTATCGCCCTAATCACCCTTAATATAATCATTATAATAATCATCTTAATTATTAATGTTATTTTCATCATTATAATTATTTTTACAAACATCGGTAGGAGCGTACACAGCAATAAGAGACATGAAGCCCAAAGACAGCTTCAGTCTTATCACCATTATATGCTCATCGACTGGAGTGACCTCTACCACCGAGGGCTGGAGCCTACCGGAGACAGCTATGGCTACTCCCTGGAGATGGTGACCATCGCTGCGGCCTGACCAGTAATAGGTGTAGCCACCTACACTGGTCGTGCTGCTTCCAGGTCTTCTCACCTCTGAGAGAGCAGCCTCCCCAGTTCCCTCGATAACAGGGGTAACCAATCATCCTGACGTAAAGAGCGGACGTTCCAAGCCCCCACCCTGACTTCCCGCCTGAGGTTAGCCCTCGGGCAGTCGCTCCGGGTGGATGCCACCTCTGCCACCCTCATATTGGGCTGGCGGCTGCCAGGACGCAGGAAGGACGAGGAGCTCCCGTTCCTATTCCGCGCCCCAGCAGTCACCCTCCCAACGGGGCCCGCAGCGCACCTCTCTCGCTGGGTAGGAGGGACATTACCCCTCCCCCCAGCATTTCCAATTAAGTGTGACGCTGCCAGTGGCTTATTCTCTGGGGGGGAGGAGGACTGGCAAGGCCCACCTCCCCCGAGCCTCCCATTGACCCCAGGGGGCTTAGTGGCAGGAGTTAGTACAGGGCCAGGGCGTGTCCACACGCCAGTGGGCCATGACCCTGTACCTCTAGGGCCTCCTGCTGCTCCGAGATCCCCTACAGTTCAGCCTGGGACTGCAAGGTGCCAGTTTCCATAGGTGGCCACAAGGAGGCACTGCAGAAGTCTCGATGATGGAGAGGCTATGAACTGGCAGGGGAGACTTATGCAGTGTTGCTCCCTTTTTCGCACAAGGCTAGCCAGCGGCGGCAGCTGCAAGCGAGAAGGCATGCAAGCACTAAACACTATCTAGTCTGTAACACGCTAGATTTTGCCGTTTTTTCGACTTTTGGGATTTTATTACTTCTGACCTTTAATTCATTATAAATGGACTGAATGATAATTATTATCATCATTATTATCATTACTGTCATCATTATTATCATTACTGTCATCATTTCTATGATTATTATCATTATAGTCATTATCATCATGATTATCATTATCATTATCATCATTATTACAGTTATAAAAATCATTATTGCTATTTTTATCATTATAACTATTTATATAATGATAATAGCTATAATGATGATCTTAGAAATAATAATGACAATAATAATAATTTTAATGACAATTATAATGATGTTATTATTATTTCTATTGCCATTATTAGTATGAAAATTAATGGAATAGAGTTAATTATTGCTATCATTGCAGTAATTATCAAGATTATCATTATAATTATGATTTTATCATTATTATCATTATTATTGTCATTATCATTGTCATTATCATCAGTATTGTCAATAATAAAGGAATTATCATGGAAATCATCATAATTACCTGAATTAATGTTAACATCCCCATTATTACCATTAAAAAGCGAAAAGGTTTTTTTTCGACGTTTCTCCCAAAAGGCACTAGATTTTCCGTTTTTTTTTCTTATTTTGGGATTTTATTACTTCTGGCCTTTTTCGTTATAAATGGACTGAATGATAATTATTATCATTATTAATACTGTCATTTTGATGATTATTAACCATAATGATGATAATCATGAGGATAATGACAATGATAATAATAATGATAAAATGATAATTATAATGATAGGTTTGATTATTAATGCAATAATTAAGTCTATTCTAATACTTTTCATACTAATAATGACACTAGAAATAATAATAATATCATTTGTCATTGTCATTATAATCATTATTACTGTCATTAGTATTTCTAAAATTATCATTTTTGTTTTATCATTATAAAAATAGTTATAATGATGAAAAGGACAATAATAATTAGCATAATGATTATTATAACTGCAAAAATTATAATAATAATAATGATACTTATGACGATAATGACTATAATGATAATCATAAGAAGTAGCAAAATCCCAAAAGTCGAAAAAACGGCAAAATCTAGCGTATTACATCCTTTTGAGAGAAACGTCGAAAAAAAACATTTTTCGCTTTTGAATGATAGTTATGATGATTTTAACGTTAATTCAGGTAATTATGATGATTTTCATGATAATTCCTTCATTATTAACCATAATGATGATAATCATGATGATAATGACAATGATAATGATAAAAATGATAAAATGATAATTATAATGATAGTTTTGATAATTACTACAATAATTCAGTCTATTCTAATCATTTTCATACTAATAATGACAATAGAAATAATAATAATATCAGTATCATTCTCATTATAATTATTATTACTGTCTTTATTATTTCTAATATTATCATTATTGTTATTATCGTTATAAAAATAGTTATAATGATGAAAATGACAATAATAATTATGATAATAATTATGATAATAATGATAATGATAATTATGACGATAATGACTATAATGATAATCATAAGAATCATGACAATAATGATAATAATGATAATAGTAATCATAGAGTCCATCTATAATTAAATAAAGGCGAAAAGTAGTAAAATCCCATAAGTCAAAAAAACGGCAAAATCTAGCGAGAAACGAGAGAGAAACGTCGAAAAAAAACTATTTCGCTTTTAAATGATAATTATGATGATTTTAACATTAATTCGGGTAATTATGATGATTTTCATGATGATAATCATGATGATAATGACAATAATAATGATAATAATGATAAAATGATAATTACACCTATAGTTTTGATAATTACTGCAATAATAGCAATAATTAAGTCTATTTTAATCATTTTCATACTAATAATGACAATACAAATTATAATAATATCATCATCATTATCATTATTATTACTGTTATTATTATTTCTAAAATTATCATTATTGTTATTATCATTATAAAAATAGTTTTAATGATGAAAATGACAATAATAATTATCGTAACAGCAATAATGATATCAATAATAATGATAATTATGACGATAATGACTATAATGATAATAATCATAAGAATAATGACAATAATGATAATTATGATGATAATAAGAATCATAGTCTATTTATAATGAAATAAAAGCGAAAAGTAGTAAAATCCCAAAAGTCGAAAAAACGGCAAAATCTAGCGTATTACAGCATTTTGAGAGAAACGTTTCAAAAAAAAAATCGATTTTAAATGATAATTATGATGATTTTAACATTAATTCAGGTAATTATGATGATTTTCATATTTCTTGATAATGATGATAATGACAATAATAATGATAATAAAGATAAAATAATTATAATGATAGTTTTGATAATTACTGCAATAATAGCAATAATTAAGTCTATTCTAATAAAATTCATGATGAAAATATGATAAAAATATGATAAAAACAACAATAACCACATATTTCATTAGGAATATTAGAAAATAAAATAAAATAAAAGAAAAGAAAAGAAAAACAAAAGAAAACAAAAGAAAGAAAGAAAGAAAAAGTCCACAAATTATGTTATCACAATTCTTTATGTTTTTCTTTTGTAGTCTCCATTATTCTGTGTTTGCAAGGAAATTAGAAAACGGGGAGTGAATAATTCTATATTTCTTTATTCCAGCATCCTCTGAACTTGATATACGTAATCATCATAAAACTGTTGATTTCTGATCGCTGTTTGGTATTATGATGAGATTATCACCACTATCATAACTGTTATCATGACTAGTAGTATTGTTTTCATTAAAGCAGTATTGTTTTTAAAAATCATTGTTTATATTGTTATCACGACTATTATTAGTTAATATTATGTAGTGATTTTTTTGTGTCATAACAGTAGTAGTGATATTTGTCATAACAGTAGTATGATATTTGTATAACAGCAGTAATATTATCATAATGATGCAATTCTGTGATGAAAGTAATAATAATAATAATAGTGATAATAGTAAATGCATATATATATATATATATTTTTTTTTTTTTTTTTTTTTGTTTATATATATATTTTTTATATATATATATATATATATATATATATATATATATATATATATATATAAAAAAACAAGTTTCTCCTATGTAGTTCAGAATCCTTTTTTCTTATTTATACTGCGTTCAAAGAAAACAGTGATCTTTGTCTCATGTTCTATTTCTTTTCTCTCTCTCTTTCTCTCTTCTTCTCGTGTCTTTCTTTTAAGAGATCTCTATATTATGATTCAAAGTATAAATTTGGGAAAAAGGCGTCACCACTAAAGACGAAAACTAACCTTAAGCCTTAAATATATTTAATTAGAAATTAATAATAACGAAGTATTTATTTTCAAAATAAATTTAAAAAAAAAATATAAAGGTGAGATTCACACGGGGGCTGCGGGAATACTGACCAAATTCTCCACTGCGCATGCGCGGGGTCTCTCGTATACTTACAGTTCCTGTTCCTCTCGCCCGTGACGTCACGGCCAGTGTAATTATCAAAACTATCATTAGAATTATCATTTTATCATTATTATTGTCATTATCATCATTATTATCATCATTAAGGTTAATGATAAAGGAATTATCATGAAAATCATCATAATTACCTGACTTAATGTTAAAATCATTATAATTATCATTAAAAGCGAAAAAAAATTTTTCGACGTTTCTCTCAAAAGGCTGTAATCGCTAGATTTGCTTTTTCGACTTTTGGGATTTTACTTCTTTTTGCCCCTTTTTATTTTTTTTAAAAAAAAAAAGAATGGAAAAAAAAATGACAATGATAATGTACTATTATTTCTATTGTCATTATTAGTATGAAAATTTTTAGAATAGCCCTTTAAATTTTTGCTATTATTGCAGTAATTATCAAACCTATCGTTATTATCATCATTATGATTATCATAAATTTTGGTTAATAATAAAGGAAATATCAGAAAATCATCATAATTACCTGAATTAATGTTAAAAAATCATGATTACATTTAAAAACGGAAAAAGGCTTTTTTCGACGTTTCTCTGAAAAGGCTGTAATACGCTAGATTTTCCCGTTTTTTCGGCTTTTGGGATTTTACTACTTTTCGCCTTTATTTCATTATAAATGGACTCTATGTTATTATTATTATCATTATTATCATTATTTCATTATTCTATGATTATTATCATTATAGTCATTTTTGTCATAATTATCTTTTTTATTATTTTTATTAATAAAAAAATTTTTATTAAAATTATTTTATTTTCATCATTTAAATATTTTTAAAAATAAATAATTATTTTGAAAAATAATCATAATTAATTTAAAATTAAAAGTTTTAAAATTTTTATTTTATTTTAATTAAAAACATTAAAAGCAAAGAAAAGGTTTTTTTTTTACTTTTTCCTTTTTTTTTTCAAAAGTTTTTTTTTTGTAAAAAAACGCCTTTTTGAATTTTTTCCTTTTTTTGGAAAAATTTTTGGGAAAAATTTTACCCAAACTTTTTTCCGGGCCTTTATTTCATTATAAATGGAGTCTTGATTATTATTATCCTCATTATTATCATTATTGTCGTTATTCTTATGATTATTATCATTATAGTCATTATCGTCATAATTATCATTATTATTATTGCAGTTATAATAATTATTATGCTAATTATTATTGTATTTTCATCATTATAACTATTTTTTTAATGATATAACAATAATGATAATTTTTGAATAATAAGACAGTATAATAAATTTAATGACAATGATAATAATTTATTATTTCTATTTCATTTTAGTATGAAAATATTAGAAAGACTTAATTATTGCTATTATTGCAGTAATTATCAAAAAATTATTATAATTTTCATTTTTTTATTATCATTTTATTGCATTATCATCATAATATCATCAATATGGTTAATAATAAGGAATTAATGAAAATCATCAAATTACCTGAATTAAGGGTTTAAAAAATTATAAATCATTTAAACGAAAAAGGGGGTTTTTGGGCGTTTCTTCAAAAAAGAATAAGCTAGATTTTGCCGTTTTTTCGACTAATTTTGCTATTATTGCAGTAATTATCAAAATTATCATCATTTATATTTTATCATTATTATGTTTTTATTCTATTATCATCAATATTATCATTATGGTTAATAAAAAGGAAATTTTATGAAAATCATCATAAATTTCCCATTTTTAAAATATCCTAATTTATTTAAAAAAAATATTTTTTTGACTTTTGGATAATTTTTAGTTTTTTGATTTTGGGATTTTATATTTTGCCTTTATTTTATTATAAATATTATTTATTATTATCATATTATTG
>NC_091550.1:26006822-26026570 GCF_042767895.1 Penaeus vannamei | reverse complement strand
TTTGATAAGGAGAGTCCAAATTTCGTTTTCTTATATAAGGTTTATATTAAATCAGTTTCAAGGAGGTTAGGTTACATTAGCTGGAATTTAGTTTGGTTAGATTAGGTTAGGTTAAGCTCAGCTTTGATGAGGAGAGTCCAAATTCCGTTTTCTTACATAAGGTTTATATTAAATCAGTTTCATGGAGTTTAGGTTACATTAGCTGGAATTTGGTTTCGTTAGGTTAGGTTAGGTTAGGTTAGGCTCAGTTTTGATGAGGAGAGTCCAAATTTCCTTTTCTTACATAAGTTTTATATTAAATCAGTTTAATTGAGGATAGGTTACATTAGCTGGAATTTCTTTAGGTTAGGTTAGGCTCAGCTTTGATGAGAAGAGTCCAAATTTCGTTTTCTTACATAAGGTTTATATTAAATCAGTTTAATGGAGGTTAGGTTACATTAGCTGGAATTTAGTTAGGTTAGGTTAGGTTAGGCTCAGCTTTGATGAGGAGAGTCCAAATTTCGTTTTCTTACATAAGTTTTATATTAAATCAGTTTAATGGACGTTAGGTTACATTAGCTGGATTTTGGTTAGGTTAGGCTCATCTCTGATGAGGTAACCTAACCTCCATTAAATTGATTTATTATAAACTTTGTGTAAGAAAACGAAATTTGGACTCTCATCATCAAAGCTGAGCCTAACCTAACCTAACCTAACGAAATTCCAGCTAATTTAACCTAACCTCCATTAAACTGATTTAATATAAACTTTATGTAAGAAAACGAAATTTGGACTCTCCTCATCAAAGCTGAGCCTAACGTAACCTAAACTAACCTAACGTAACCTAACCAAATTCCAGCTAATGTAACCTAACCTCCATTAAACTGATTTAATATCAACCTTATGTAAGAAAACGAAATTTGGACTCTCCTCATTAAAGCTGAGCCTAACCTAACCTAACCTAACCTAACCAAATTCCAGCTCATGTAACCTAACCTCCATTTAACTGATCTAATATAAACCTTATGTAAATGAACGAAATTTGGACTCTCCTCATCAAAGCTGAGCCTAACCTAACCTAACGTAACCTAACCAAATTCTAGCTAATGTAACCTAACCTCCATTCAACTGATTTAATATAAACCTTATGTAAGAAAACGAAATTTGGACTCTCCTCATCAAAGCTGATCCTAACCTAACCTAACCTAACCTAACCAAATTCCAGCTAATGTAACCTCACCTCCATTAAACTGATTTAATATAAACCTTATGTAAGAAAACGAAATTTAGACTCTTCTCATCAAAGCTGAGCCTAATCTAACCTAACCAAATTCAAGCTAATGTAACCTCACCTCCATTAAACTGATTTAATATAAACCTTATGTAAGAAACCGAAATTTGGACTCTCCTCGTCAAAGCTGAGCCTAACCTAACCTAACCTATCCTAAGCTAACCAAATTTCAGCTAATGTAACCTAACCTCCATTAAACTGATTTAATTTAAACCTTATGTAAGAAAACGAAATTTGGACTCTCCTCATCAAAGCTGAGCCGAACCTAACCTAACCTATCCTAACCTAACCAAATTTCAGCTAATGTAACCTAACCTCCATAAAACTGATTTAATATAAACTTTATGTAAGCAAACGAAATTTTGACTCTCCTCTATTATCATCATAAGTATTCATATAATGATAATAGCAATATTGATAATTATAGAAATAATAATGAGAATAGTAATAATTATATAGAGAATGATAATTATGTTATTATTATTTCTATTCCTATTATTAGTATGAAAATTATTAGAAAAAAATTAATTCTTGCTATTATTGCTATGATAGTAATTATTATTCATTCCATTTATAATGAAATAAAGGCCAGAAGTAATAAAATCCCAGAAGTCGAAAAAACGGCAAATTCTAGCGTATTACAGCCTTTTTATCGCTTTATAATGGTAATTATGAGGATTTTAACATTACTTCAGGTAATTATGATGATTTTCATGATAATTCCTTTATTATTGACTAATGATAATTATGATGATAATAACAATGATAATGACAATAATAATGATAAAATCATAATTATAATGATAATTTTAATAATTACTGCAATAATTAACTCTATTCCAATGATTTTCATACTAATACTGGCAATAGAAATAATGTCATTATCATTGTCATTATAATTATTATTATTGTCATTATTATTTCTAAAAGTATCATTATTGCTATTATTATTATATAAATAGTTATAATGATGAAACTAGCAATAATATTTAGCATAATAATTATTATAGCTGCAATAATGATGATAATGATAATTGTAATCAAGATGATAATGACTATAATGATAATAACCATAAAAATAATGACAGTAATGATGATGATGATAACAATTATTATTCAGTCCATTTGTAATTAAATAAAGGCCAGAAGTAATAAAATCCCAAAGTTCAAAAAACGGCAAAATCTAGCGTATTACAGCCTCTTGAGAGAAACGTAAAAAAAACTTTTTCGCTTTTAATAGTAATTATGAGGATTTTAACATTAATTCAGGTAATTATGATGATTTTCATGATAATTCCTTTATTATTGACAATAATGATTATAATTATGATGATACTGACAATGATAATGACAATAATAATAAAATCATAATTATAATGATAATTTTGATAATTACTGCTATAATCAACTCTATTCCAATAATTTTCATACTAATAATGGCAATAGAAATAATAATAACATCATTATCAGTCATTATAATTATCATTATTGTCAGTATTATTTCTAAAATTATCATTATATAAATAGTTATAATGATAAAAATAGCAATAATAATTAGCATAATGATTATTATGACTGCAATAATAATGATAATAATAATTATAATCATAATAATGACTATAATAATAATAATGAAAATAATGACAGTAATGATAATAATGTTGATAATAAATATTATTCAGTCCATTTATAATGAAATAAAGGCCAGAAGTAATAAAATCCCATAAGTCGAAAAATGGCAAATTCCAGCCGTTTTGAGAGAAACGTCGAAAAAAAACTTATTCGCTTTTTAAAGGTAATTATGAGGATTTTAACATGGATTCATGTAATTATGATGATTTTCATGATAATTCCTTTATTATTGACAATAATGATGATAATTATGATGATAATTATGATGATAATGACAATGATAATGACAATAATAATAATAAAATCATAATTATAATGATAATTTTGAATGATTACTGCAATAATAGCAATAATTAAGTCTATTAAAATAATTTTCATACTAATAATGACAATAGAAATAATAAAATCATTATCATTGTCATTATGATTATTATTATTGTCATTATTATTTCTAAAATTATCATTATTGGCGTATATTTATTGGTGTTAGCTCTTCTCCTATAACAACTAGTGCAAGGTTTACTATTGAGGGGAAGCCCGAAAATCATCCAGTCCATTGGTGGCGGCTTAGGCCGAGAGAAAGAAGGGAGAGGACTTGTTCACTTCCTCGCGAGGAAGTCTCATAACCCAGGTACAAGTCCCGTAGTGAAATAGGGTCTAATTATGTGCGTTCTTGGCTTCTTGTTGTATGGAAATGATAAAAAATAATAATAATAATAAAAGGCAATAATAAAAAAAAATCACTGAAGAAAATGAATAGATAATAAGATCCTCATTCAGCAGGGACGGGTTACCACTGAAAGAGGGACTTCGGTTCTTAAAAGGGGTCATCTCTGGCTAGTGCTGCCCAATACACTATGGACCTTCTTGATTGTAAACAAAATTAATATCACATGGACAAGTCTAAATATGAAATAAAGGCCAAAAGTAATAAAATCCCATAAGTCGAAAAAAAGGGCAAAATCTAGCCTTTTGAGAGAAACGTCGAAAAAAAACTTTTTCACTTTTTATTGGTAATTTTAAGGATTTTAAAATTAATTCAGGTAATTGTGATGATTTTCATGATAATTCCTTCGTTATATGCAATAATGATGATAATTATGGTGATAATGACAATGATAATGGCAATAATAATGATAATAATGATAAAATCATAGTTATAACGATAATTTTGATAATTCCTGCAATTATAGCAATAATCAACTATTCCAATAATTTTCAGACTAATAATGACAATATCATTATCATTGTCATTATAATTATTACTATTCTCATTTTTATTTTCTAAAATTATCATTATTGCTATTATCATTATAAAAATAGTTATGATGATGAAAATAGCTATAATAATGAGCATAATAATAATTATAACTGCAATAATTTTGATAATAAAGATGATAATGACAATAACAATGATAATAATGATAAAATCATAATTATAATGATAATTTTGATAATTACTGCAATAATAGCAATAATCAACTCTATTCCAATAATTTTCATATATTAATGACAATAGAAATAATAATATCATTATCATTGTCATTATAATTATTACTATTGTCATTATTATTTCTAAAATTATCATTATTGCTATTATCATTATAAAAATAGTTATGATGATGAAAATAGCTATAATAATTAGCATAATAATCATTATAACTGCAATAATGATGATAATCATGATGATAATGACTATAATGATAATAATCATAAGAATAATTACAGTAATGATAATAATGAGGATAATAATTATTATCCAGTCCATTTATAATGAAATAAAGGCCAAAAGTAATTAAATCCCAAAAGTCGAAAAAAGGCAAAATGTAGCGAATTACAGCCTTTTGAGAGAAACCTCGAAATTTTTTTTTTCGCTTTTTATTGGTAATTATGAGGTTTTCAGGTAATTGTGATGATTTTCATGATAATTCCTTCATTATATGCAATAATGATGATAATTATGATGATAATGACAATGATAATGACAATAATAATGATAATAATGATAAAATCATTATAATTATAATAATCAATCATAGCAATAATCAACTCTATTCCAATAATTTTTTAGCCTAATAATGACAATACAAATAAGAACAACCATCATTATCCTTGCCATTATAATTATTACTATTGTCTTTATTATTTATAAAATTATCATTATTGCCATTATTATTATAAAAATAGATATGATGATGAAAATAGCTATAATAATGAGCATAATAATCATTATAACTGCAATAATGATAATAATCATGATGATAATGACTATAATGATAATAATGATAATAATAAGAATTATGAATGTAATGGTAATAATGATGATAATAATTATTATCCAGTCCATTTATAATGAAATGAAGCCCAAAAGTAATAAAATCCCAACAGTCGAAAAAAACGGCAAAATCTAGCGTATTACTTTTTATTGGTAATTATGAGGATTTTAACATTAATTTAGGTAATTGTGATGATTTTCATGATAATTCCTTCATTATATGCAATAATGATGATAATTATGATGATAATGACAATTATAATAACAATAATAATGATAATAATGATAAAATCATAATTATAATTATAATTTTGATAATTACCGCAATAATAGCAATAATCAACTCTATTCCAATAATTTTCAGACTTATAATGACAATAGAAATAATAATAACATCATTATCATTGTCATTATAATTATTACTATTGTCATTATTATTTTTGAAATTATCATTATTGCTATTAGTTAGTTATGATGATGAAAATAGTTATAATAATTAGCATAATAATCTTTATAACTGCAATAATGATGATAATAATGATGATAATCATGATAATAATGATAATAATCATGAGAATAATGACAGTAATGATAATAATGATAATAATTATTATCCAGTCCATTCATAATGAAATAAAGGCCAAAAGTAATAAAATCCCAAAAGTCGAAAAAACGGCAAAATCTAGCGTATTACAGCTTTTTGAGAGAAACGTCGAAAAAAACCTTTTTCGCTTTTTATTAGTAATTATGAAGATTTTACCATTAATTCAGGTAATTGTAATGATTTTCATAATTCCTTCATTATATGCAATATTGATGATAATTATGACGATAATGGAAATGATAATGACAATAATAATGATAATAATGATAAAATCAAAATTATAATGATAATTTGGATAATTACTGCAATAATAGCAATAATCAACTCTATTCTAATAATTTCCAGACTAATAATGACAATAGAAATAATAATAACATCATTATCATTGTCATTATAATCATTACTATTGTCATTATTATTTCTAAGATTACCATTATTACTATTATCATTATAAAAATAGTTATGATGATGAAAATAGCTATAATAATTAGTATAATAATCATTATAACTGCAATAATGATGATAATAATGATGATAATCATGATGATCATGACTATAATGATAATGATCATAAGAATAATGACAGTAATGAGAATTATGATGATACTAATTATTATCCAGTCCATTTATAATGAAATAAAGGCCAAAAGTAATAAAATCCCAAAAGTCGAAAAAACGGTAAAATCTAGCGTATTACTGCCTTTTGAGAGAAACGTCGAAAAACATTTATTTCGCTTTTTATTGGTAATTATGAGGATAACATTAATTCAGGTAATTGTGATGATTTTCATGATAATTCCTTCATTATATGCAATAATGATGATAATTATGATGATAATGACAATGATAATGACAATACTAATGATAATAATGATAAAATCATAATAATGATAATAATCAATAATAGCAATAATCAACTCTATTCCAATAATTTTTTAGGCTAATAATGACAATGGAAATAATAAAAACATCATTATCATTGTCATTATAATTATTACTATTGTCATTATTATTTATAAAATTATTATTATTGCCATTATTATTATAAAAATAGATATGATGATGAAAATAGCTATAATAATGAGCATAATAATCATTATAACTGCAATAATGATAATAATCATGATGATAATGACTATAATGATAATAATGATAATAATAAGAATTATGAATGTAATGATAATGATGATAATAATTATTATCCAGTCCATTTATAATGAAATAAAGGCCAAAAGTAATAAAAACCCAAAAGTCGAAAAAAGGGCAAAATCTAGCGTATTACAGCCTCTTGAGACAAACGTCGAAAAAAAAACTTTTTCTCTTTTTATTGATTACCAAAATCTAGCGTATTACAGCCTTTTGAGAGTAACGTCGAAAAAACACTTTTCGCTTTTTGTTGGTAATTATTAGGATTTCAACATTAATTCAGGTAATTGTGATGATTTTCATGATACTTCCTTCATTATATGCAATAATGATGATGATTATGATGATAATGACAATGATAATGACAATAATATTGATAATAATGATAAAATCATAATTATAATTATAATTTTGATAATTACCGCAATAATAGCAATAATCAACTCTATTCCAATAATTTTCAGACTTATAATGACAATAGAAATAATAATATCATTATCATTGTCATTATAATTATTACTATTGTCATTATTATTTTTGAAATTATCATTATTGCTATTAGTTAGTTATGATGATGAAAATAGTTATAATAATTAGCATAATAATCTTTATAACTGCAATAATGATGATAATAATGATGATAATCATGATAATAATGATAATAATCATGAGAATAATGACAGTAATGATAATAATGATAATAATTATTATCCAGTCCATTCATAATGAAATAAAGGCCAAAAGTAATAAAATCCCAAAAGTCGAAAAAACGGCAAAATCTAGCGTATTACAGCTTTTTGAGAGAAACGTCGAAAAAAACCTTTTTCGCTTTTTATTAGTAATTATGAAGATTTTACCATTAATTCAGGTAATTGTAATGATTTTCATAATTCCTTCATTATATGCAATATTGATGATAATTATGACGATAATGGAAATGATAATGACAATAATAATGATAATAATGATAAAATCAAAATTATAATGATAATTTGGATAATTACTGCAATAATAGCAATAATCAACTCTATTCTAATAATTTCCAGACTAATAATGACAATAGAAATAATAATAACATCATTATCATTGTCATTATAATCATTACTATTGTCATTATTATTTCTAAGATTACCATTATTACTATTATCATTATAAAAATAGTTATGATGATGAAAATAGCTATAATAATTAGTATAATAATCATTATAACTGCAATAATGATGATAATAATGATGATAATCATGATGATCATGACTATAATGATAATGATCATAAGAATAATGACAGTAATGAGAATTATGATGATACTAATTATTATCCAGTCCATTTATAATGAAATAAAGGCCAAAAGTAATAAAATCCCAAAAGTCGAAAAAACGGTAAAATCTAGCGTATTACTGCCTTTTGAGAGAAACGTCGAAAAACATTTATTTCGCTTTTTATTGGTAATTATGAGGATAACATTAATTCAGGTAATTGTGATGATTTTCATGATAATTCCTTCATTATATGCAATAATGATGATAATTATGATGATAATGACAATGATAATGACAATACTAATGATAATAATGATAAAATCATAATAATGATAATAATCAATAATAGCAATAATCAACTCTATTCCAATAATTTTTTAGGCTAATAATGACAATGGAAATAATAAAAACATCATTATCATTGTCATTATAATTATTACTATTGTCATTATTATTTATAAAATTATCATTATTGCCATTATTATTATAAAAATAGATATGATGATGAAAATAGCTATAATAATGAGCATAATAATCATTATAACTGCAATAATGATAATAATCATGATGATAATGACTATAATGATAATAATGATAATAATAAGAATTATGAATGTAATGATAATGATGATAATAATTATTATCCAGTCCATTTATAATGAAATAAAGGCCAAAAGTAATAAAAACCCAAAAGTCGAAAAAAGGGCAAAATCTAGCGTATTATAGCCTCTTGAGACAAACGTCGAAAAAAAAACTTTTTCTCTTTTTATTGATTACCAAAATCTAGCGTATTACAGCCTTTTGAGAGTAACGTCGAAAAAACACTTTTCGCTTTTTGTTGGTAATTATTAGGATTTCAACATTAATTCAGGTAATTGTGATGATTTTCATGATACTTCCTTCATTATATGCAATAATGATGATGATTATGATGATAATGACAATGATAATGACAATAATATTGATAATAATGATAAAATCATAATTATAATTATAATTTTGATAATTACCGCAATAATAGCAATAATCAACTCTATTCCAATAATTTTCAGACTTATAATGACAATAGAAATAATAATAACATCATTATCATTGTCATTATAATTATTACTATTGTCATTATTATTTTTGAAATTATCATTATTGCTATTAGTTAGTTATGATGATGAAAATAGTTATAATAATTAGCATAATAATCTTTATAACTGCAATAATGATGATAATAATGATGATAATCATGATAATAATGATAATAATCATAATAATGACAGTAATGATAATAATGATGATAATTGTTATCCAGTCCATTTATAATGAAATAAAGGCCAAAAGTAAGAAAATCTCAGAAGTCGAAAAAATGGCAAGATCTAGCGTAATACAGACTTTTGAGAGAAACTTCGAGAAAAAAACTTTTTCGCTTCTTAATGATAATTATTAGGATTTCAACTTTATTTCAGGTAATTATGATAATTTCATGGTAATTCCTCCATTATATGCAATGATGATGATAATTATAATGATAATGACAATAATAATGATAATAATGATAAAATCATAATTATAATGATAATTTTGATAATTAATGCAATAATAGCAATAATCAACTCTCCTCATCAAAGCTGAGCCTTATTTAACCTAACCTAGCCTAACCTAACCTAACCAAATTCCAGCTAATGTAACCTAACCTCCATGTAACTGATATGATATAAACTTTTTGTTAGAAAACGAAATTTGGACTCTCCTCATTCAAGCTGAGCCTAACGTAACCTAACCTCACCTAACCAAATTCCAACAATGTAACCTAACCTCCATTAAACTGATCTAATATAAACCTTATGTAAGAAATCGAAATTTGGACTCTCCTCATCAAAGCTGAGCCTAACCTAACCTATCGTAACCTAACCAAATTCCAGCTAACGTAACCTAACCTCCATTAAACTGATTAAATATAAAACTTATGTAAGAAAACGAAATTTGGACTCTTCTCATCAAAGCTGAGCCTAACTTAACCTAACCAAATTCCAGCTAATGTAACCTAACCTCTAATAAACTGATTTAATATAAACCTTATGTAAGAAAACGAAATTTGGACTCTCGTCATCAAAGCTGAGCCTAACCTAACTAACTAAATTCCAGCTAATGTAACCTAACCTCCATTAAACTGATTTAATATAAACCTTATGTAAGAAAACGAAATTTGGACTCTCCTCATCAAAGCTGAGCCTAACCTAACCTAACCTAACCAAATTGCAGTTAATGTAACCTAACCTCCAATAAACTGATTTAATATAAACCTTATGTAAGAAAACGAAATTTGGACTCTCGTCATCAAAGCTCAGCCTAACCTAACCTAACCTAACTAAATTCCAGCTAATGTAACCAAACCTCCATTAAATTGACTTAATATAAACCTTATGTAAGAAAACGAAATTTGGACTCTCCTCATCAAAGCTGAGCCTAACCTAACCTAACGTAACCTAACCAAATTCCAGCTAATGTAACCGAACCTCCATTAAACGGATTTAATATAAACCTTATGTAAGAAAAGGAAATTTGGACTCTCCTCCTCAAAGCTTAGTCTAACCTAACCTAACTTAACCTAACCTAACCTTTCCTAACCAAATTCCAGTAATGTAACCTAACCTCCATTAAAATTATTTGATATAAACCTTATGTAAGAAAAGGAAATATGGACTCTCCTCATCAAGGCTGAGCCTAACCTAACCAAGTTCATGCTAATGTAACCTTACCTCAATTAAACTGATTTAATATAAACCTTATGTAAGAAAACGAAATTTGGACTCTCCTGATCAAAGCTGAGCCTAACCTAACCTAACTAAATTCAAGATAATGTAACCTAACCTCAATTAAACTTATTTCATATAAACCTTATGTAAGAAAACGAAATTTGGACTCTCCTCATCAAAGCTGAGCCTAACCTAACCTAACCAAATTCCAGCTAATGTAACCTAACCTCCATTAACCTGATTTAATATAAACCTTATGTAAGAAAACGAAATTTTGACTCTCCTCATCAAAGCTGAGTCTAACTTAGCCTAACCTATCCTAACCTAACGGAATTCCAGCTAATGTAACCTAACCTCCATTAAACTAATTTAATATAAACCTTAAGTAAGAAAACAAAATTTGGACTCCTCTCATCAAAGCCTAACGTAACGTAACCTAACCTAACCTAACCTAACCAAATTCCAGCTAATGTAACCTAACCTCCATTAAACTGATCTAATATAAACCTTATGTAAATGAACGAAATTTGGACTCTCCTCATCAAAGCTGAGCCTAACCTAACCAAATTATAGCTAATGTAACCTAACCTCCATTAAACTGATTTAATTTAAACCTTATGTAAGAAAACGAAATTTGGACTCTCCTCATCAAAGGTGAGCCTAACCTAACCTAACCTAACCAAATTCCAGCTAATGTAACCTAACCTCCAGTAAACTTATTTAATATAAACCTTATGTAAGAAAAGGAAATTTGGACTCTACTCATCAAAACTGAGCCTAACCTAACCTAACCTAACCTACCCTCACCAAATTCCTGCTAATGTAACCTAACCTCCATGAAACTGATTTAATATAAACCTTATGTAAGAAAACGAAATTTGGACTCTTCTCATCAAAGCTGAGCCTAACCTAACCAAATTGCAGCTAATGTAACCTAACCTCCATTAAACTGATCTAATATAAACCATATGTAAGAAATCGAAATTTGAACACTCCTCATCAAAGCTGAGCCTAACCTAACCTAATATAACCTAAACAAATTCCAGCTAATGTAACCTAACCTCCAATAAACTGATTTAATATAAAACTTATGTAAGAAAACGAAATTTGGACTCTCCTCATCAAAGCTGAGCCTAACCTAACCTAACCAAATTCCAGCTAATATAACCTAACCTCCATTAAACTGATCTAATATAAACCTTAAGTAAGAAATCGAAATTTTGACTCTCCTTATCAAAGCTGAGCCTAACCTAATCTAACCTAACCTAACCAAATTCCAGCTAACGTAACCTAACCTCCATTAAACTGATTTAATATAATACTTATGTAAGAAAACGAAATTTAGACTCTCCTCATGAATGCTGAGCCTAATGTAACCTAAACAAATTCCAGCTAATGTAACCTAACCTCTAATAAACTGATTTAATATAAAGCTTATGTAAGAAAACGAAATTTGGACTCTCCTCATCAAAGCTGTGCCTAACCTAACCTAGCCTAACCTAACTAAATTCCAGCTAATGTAACGTAAACTCCATGAAACTAATTTAATATAAACCTTATGTAAGAAAACGAAATTTGGACTCTCCTCATCAAAGCTGAGCCTAACCTAACCGAACGTAACCTAACCAAAATCCAGCTAATGTAACCTAACCTCTAATAAACTGATTTGATATAAACCTTGTGTAAGAAAACGAAATTTGGACTCTCCTCATCAAAGCTCAGCCTAACCTAACCTTGTCTAACCTAACTAAATTACAGCTAATGTAACCTAACCTCCATGAAACTGATTTAATATAAACCTTATGTAAGAAAATGAAATTTGGACTCTCCTCATCAAAGCTGAGCCGAACCTAACCTAACGTAACCTAACCAAATTCCAGCTAATGTAACCTAACCTCAATCAAACTGATTTAATATAAACATCATGTCAGAAAAGGAAATTTGGACTCTCCTCATCAACGCTGAGCCTAACCTAACCTAAACCTTGTGTAAGAAAACGAAATTTGGACTCTCCTCATCAAAGCTCAGCCTAACCTAACCTACTCTAACGTAACTAAATTACAGCTAATGTAACCTAACCTCCATTAAACTGATTTAATATAAACCTTATGTACGTAAAGGAAATTTGGACTCTCCTCATCAAAGTTGAGCCTAACCTAAACTAACCTAACCTAACCAAATTCATGCTAATGTAACATAACCTCCATTAAACTGATTTAATATAAACCTTATGTAAGAAAACGAAATTTGGACTTTCCTGATCAAAGCTGAGCCTAACCTAACCTAACCTAACTAAATTCCAGCTAATATAACCTATCAATTAAACTAATTTCTTATAAACCTATGTAAGAAAACGAAATTTGGACCCTACTCATCAAAGCTGAGCCAAACTTAACTTAACCTAACCTAATCTAACCTAACCAAATTCAAGCTAATGTAACCTAAACTCCATTAAACTGATTTAATATAAACCTTATGTAAGGAAACGAAATTTGAACCCTACTCATCAAAGCTGAGCCTAACCTAACCTAACCTAACCTAACCTAACCAAATTCCAGCAACAGTAACCTAACCTCCATTAAACTAGTTTAATATAAATCTTATATAAGAAAACGAAATTTGGACTCTCCTCATCAAAGCCTAACCTAACCTAACCTAACCAAATTCCAGTAATGTAACTTAACCTCCATTAAACTGATTTAATATAAACCTTATGTAAGAAAACGAAATTTGGACTCTCCTCATCAAAGCTCAGCCTAACCTAACCTAACCTAACCTAACCAAATTCCTGCTAATGTAACCTAACCTCCATTAAACTTGTAGTGTACGGCTGCGTACGTCCCGACTCGTAGGATGATGTCATCTCCAGTTGAAGTCGCCAAGCCAAACTATTTATTGTTAAACCTGAATATTGTAAATATGTAATGGCCGATATGCACAGTTTTTACTATAACGATTTGTTATCGGATTTTCTCCGTATTCTTTCCTGTATTTATCTTTTTCTAATGTTCTTTCCTCTTGCCGACGTCTCCAAATTCTCACGATAACCACCGAAGGAGGTGACGGTCGTTACCCTGCTTCTTTTTTGTTTTTCCCCTTCCCTCTCTCGTCTCGGTTGTTTGGATTGTCCAACTATCAGATGGGTCTTCAGGCACTTCTTTTGCCTATATTCTTCTTTCGCGCCATGCCTGGGGCTTGGCCTGGGGGTTTCTTTCGGGGTATAAGTACCCGTGGTAGGGGGAAGGAAGATAACTTCGGTCCTGACCTCTGTCCCGCACTTTGGTCCTTCGCGGTTACAATTCTAACTGTGTTGTGCTCTCGCTCGGATTTACCCTGGGATATACTTCGCGCACGGATTTACCAGGATTGCTGAGTATCTCCTCAAAGCTAAGTGGTTGCTGGTTGTGTGTAGGAGACGACTGGTCTCTTTTGGACTTTAGCGTGACATGTTGCATTATCATCTGCATGGTGCACTCTTTCGTGAAGTCCCGTGACATTTTTGCGTATTTCCCAGTGTTTGAGAGCATTAGGACCAAGTGATTTAAAGAAACACTGCTTGAGGATCCGTACCTCCAGTGTATTCATTTTTATAACTAAGTTATTACTTAGTTTCCTCTCATTCCTGCCTGAGGATCCGTACCTCCTGGAATAAAGATCTTGTTTAGTACCAGTACGTACTTTATCGTTAATTGTTTTGTTTCGCTTAATGCGTGTTTGTTGATTTCTGCTTGATCTTGTGGGTGATCAAGCAGCCGTTTGTGATTGTCCCTCCAGTGTGACTTTACCTTTTTACGACTAAGTTATTACTTAGTTTTATTTCGTTCGTACTTGAGGAGTCATACCTCCTGTACATAACTTTTTTAAAAGTTAATGTTGTTTCCTTTCGTCCCTGCTTGAGGATCCGTACCTCCGGGGATAAAGATCGTTAGCAGGATCTTTTTATATATTTTGTTTGATATATGTTTCTGTTGATTTCTGCCTGATCTTGTGGGTGATCAGACAGACTTTGTTGCTCCGTATCTCCTGATAACGAGCCCTTAGTATCACATGATACTTGATTTTTGTTGTTGTCGTTTGTTGTTTCGGCTGATTCCTGTCTGACCTTGTGGGTGTTCTGGCAGTCTTCGTGAATAGTCCCTTCCTTGACTTTTTCAGCCTTCTTATTAATTTATTTCTTAATTCTTTTGCACACAAGTACTCTATCTAGTTATCCATCAGCATTAGCTTTGGTTTAACAGTTAACATCCATTTGGGTTGGATGTTAACAATTTAACGTAATTTAGGGACTTGGATGTTTTTATGCTGACCCCCTAATAACAGTACTTCTGGAGTTGGGACGCCAACTTAGGGAAGACATTTTTTATATCGTGGTAAGTTTATCTGGTGTTAATTTCTCGTGCATCACCGCCGCTGTGATAAATTGGTGATGCACACACCTTTGTCTACATTTCATGACTGAAAAATGCCTGTAATTCCCTAGTGAGTGTAACTTGCTCTCTAAATAAAACATCGTACCATCTTAGAGCTTTTACTCAACTCCAGTCAGAATAATTTATACCACCACTAAAGTTCTGGTTCTGACCAAGGTTAGATGCCTAAATCTTTCTCGGACTCGGGTCTCCTAAACAGCACATCGCTGGTTGCTCTGACATCACGCAACCCTTGAAAGGCTGTAAAAAGGCTAGATAAATCAGAGAATATTAAGCTGATATCAAAAGAACAGATTCATTTAGCTATACCTGTGTTCCCGCTCCCAGCAGGCGGATGCTCAAACCGAAGGGAAGAAGAAGAATCCTATGATCTTGCTTTTTTCTTCCAAACACGTCCACGCAGACGCTCAGCCTACGCTATCTCCCTTTTCACATCTATACACTTACACATCCAACATTCAGCACACACATTCTGTACTTTCTTTCCACCCTTCTCTGATACAACACCCACACCCATTTACACGACATACACGGTTCCCGAACCTACTAATCGGGTGGTGGCAGCGTGCCATAGGCCTGGAACCTTACATCTGTTCACTGCTATCGAATCTTTCCCTTAAGCAAAAACTCCATATTCTCGGTTGAGCCCGGACTCAACCAGACAACTTAAAGTCTACTGGGTCTACGCCCCGCTACAAAACTGATTTAATATAAACCTTATTTAAGAAAACGAAATTTCGACTCTCCTCATCAAAGATGAGCCTAACCTAACCTAACCTAACCAAATTCTAGTAATTTAACCTAACCTCCATTAAACTGATTTAATATAAACCTTATGTAAGAAAAGGAAATTTGGCCTCTCCTCAACAAAGCTGAGCCTAACCTAACCTAACCTAACCTAACCTAACCTAACCAAACCAAATTACAGGAAATGTAACCTAACATCCATTGAACTAGTTTAATATAAACCTTATGTAAAAAAAAAAAAAAAAAAAAAAACGAAATTTGGACTCTCCTCATCAAAGCTGAGCCTAACGTAACCTAACTTAACGTAACCAAATTCAAGCTAATGTAACCTAACCTCCATTAAACTGATTGAATATAGACCTTATGTAAGAAAACAAAATTTTGACTCCTCTTATCAAAGCTGAGCCTAACCTAACCTAACTTAAACTAACCAAATTCATGCTAATGTAACCTAACCTCCATTAAACTGATTTAATATAAATCTTATGTAAGAGAACGAAATTTGGACTTTCCTCATCAAAGCTGAGCATAACCTAACCTAACCTAACCTAACCTAACCAAATTCAAGCTAATGTAACCTAACCTCCATTAAATTGATTTAATATAAACCTTATGTAAGAAAAGGAAATTTGGACTCTCCTAATCAAAGCTGAGCCTAACCTAACCTAACATAACCTAACATAATGTAATCAAATTCCAGATAATGTAACCTAACCTCCATTAAACTGATTCAATATAAACTTTATGTAAGAAAACGAAATTTGTACTCTCCTCATCAAAGCTGAGCCTAACCTAACCTAACCTAACAAAATTCCAGCTAATGTAACCTAACCTCCATTAAACTGATTTAATATAAACATTATATAAGAAAACGAAATTTGGACTCTCCTCATCAGAGCTGAGCCTAACCTAACCTAACCGAACTAAATTCCAGCTATTGTAACCTAACCTCCATTAAACTGATTTAATATAAACCTTATGTATGAAAACGAAATTTGGACTCTCCTCATCAAAGCTGACCCTAACCTAACCTAACGTAACCTAACCAAATTCCAGCTAATGTAACCTAACCTCTATTAAACTGATTTAATATAAACCTTATATAAGAAAACGAAATTTGGACTCATGAAAGCTGAGCCTAATGTAACCAAACCTAACCTAATCTAACCTAACCAAATTCCAGCTAATGGAAACTAACCTCCATTAAACTGATTATATATAAACCTTATGTAAGAAAACGAAATTTGGACTCTCCTAATCAAAGCCTAACCTAAGCTATCCTAACCTAAAATAACATAACCTAAGCAAATTCCATTAATATAACCTAACATCCATGAAACTGATTTAATATAAACCTTATGTAAGAAAAGGAAATTTGGACTCTCCTCATGAAAGCTGAGCCTAACCTAACCTAACCTAACCTAACCAAATTCATGCTAATGTAACCTAACCTCCATTAAACTGATTTAATATAAACCTTATGTAAGAAAACAAAATTTGGACTCTCCTGATTAAAGCTGAGCTTAACGTAACCTAACCTAACCAAATTCCAGCTAATGTAACCTAACCTCCATTAAACTAATTTCATATAAACCTTATGTAAGAAAACGAAATTATTACTCTCCTCATAAAGCTGAGCCTAAATTAACTTAACCTAACCTAATATAACCTAACCAAATTCCAATAATATAACCTAACCTCCATTAAACTGATTTAATATAAAATTTATGTAAGAAAAGGAAATTTGGACTCTCCTCATCAAAGCTGAGCCTAACCTAACCTAAACAAACCTAACGAAATTCATGCTAATTTAACCTAATCTCCATTAAACTGATTTGATAGAACCCTTGTGTAAGAAAACGAAATTTGTACTCTCCTCATTAAAGCTCAGGCAAACCTAACCTAACCTAACCTAACCAAATTCCAGCTAATGTAACCTAACCTCCATTAAACTTATTTTATATAAACCGTATGTAAGAAAACGAAATTTGGGATCTTCTCATCAAAGCCGACCCAAATCTA
This sequence comes from Penaeus vannamei, assembly GCF_042767895.1. Classification (NCBI taxonomy): domain Eukaryota; kingdom Metazoa; phylum Arthropoda; class Malacostraca; order Decapoda; family Penaeidae; genus Penaeus; species Penaeus vannamei. The sequence goes on along the minus strand of NC_091550.1, from coordinate 26,008,438 downwards.
ACCTAACCAAACGAAATTCCAGGTAATGTAGCCTAACTTCAATTAAACTAATTTAATATAAACTTTATATAAGGAAACGAAATTTGGACTTTCCTCATCAAAACTGAGCCTAACCTAACCTAACCAAATTCCAGAAAATGTAACCTAACCTCCATTAAACTTAATTAATATAAACCTTATGTAAGAAAACGAAATTTGTACCCTCCTCATCAAAGCTGAGCCTAACCTAACCTAACCTAACCAAATTCCAGGAAATGTAACCTAACCTCCAATAAACTGATATAATATAAACCTTATGTAAGAAAACGAAATTTGGACTCTCCTCATCAAAGCTGAGCCTAGCCTAACATAACCTAACCTAATCAAATTCCAGCTAATGTAACCTAACCTCCATTAAACTAATATAATATAAACCTTATGTAAGAAAACGAAATTTGGACTCTCCTCATTAAAGCTGAGCCTAACCTAACCTAACCTAACCTAACCAAATTCCAGCTAATGTAACCTAACCTCCATTAAGCTGATTTAATATAAACCCTATATAAGAAAACGAAATTTGGACTCTCCTCATCAAAGCTGAGCATAACCTAACCTAACCTAACCTAACCTAACCTAAACAAATTCCAGCTAATGTAACCTAACCTCCATTAAACTGATTTAATATGAACCTTATGTAAGAAAACGAAATTTGGACTCTCCTCATCAAAACTGACCCTAACCTAACCTAACCTAACCAAATTCCAGCTAATGTAACCTCCATTTAACTGATTTAATATAAATCTTATGTAAATAAACGAAATTTGGACTCTCCTCATCAAAGCTGAGCCTAACCTAACCTAACCTAACCAAATTCCAGCTAATGTAACCTAACCTCCATTAAACTGATTTAATATAAACCTTATGTAAGAAAACGAAATTTGGACTCTCCTCATCAAAGCTGAGCCTAACCTAACCTAACCTAACCTAACCAAATTCCAGCTAATGTAACCTAACCTCCATTAAACTGATTTAATATAAACCTTATGTAAGAAAACGAAATTTGGACTCTCCTCATCAAAGCTGAGCCTAACCTAACCTAACCTAACCAAATTCCAGCTAATGTAACCTAACCTCCATTAAACTGATTTAATATAAACCTTATATAAGAAAACGAAATTTGGACTCTCCTCATCAAAGCTGAGCCTAACCTAACCTAGCCTAACCAAATTCCAACTAATGTAACCTAACCTCCATTAAACTTATTTAATATAAACCTTATGTAAGTAAACGAAATTTCAACTCTCCTCATCAAAGCTGAGCCTAACCTAACCTAACCTAACCTAATCAAATTCCAGCTAATGTAACCTAACCTCCATTAAAGTGATTTAACATAAACATTATGTAAGAAAATGAAATTTGGGCTCTTCTCATCAAAGCTGACCCAGATCTAACCTAACCAAACGAAATTCCAGGTAATGTAGCCTAACTTCAATTAAACTAATTCAATATAAACCTTATTTAAGGAAACGAAATTTGGACTTTCCTTATCAAAACGGAGCCTAACCTATCCTAACCAAATTCCAGGAAATGTAGCCTAACCTCCATTAAACTGAATTAATATAAACCTTATGTAAGAA
>NC_091550.1:25974718-26001322 GCF_042767895.1 Penaeus vannamei | reverse complement strand
ATATATATATATATATATATATATATATATATATATATATATATATATGTATATGTATATATATATCTATATCTATATCTGTATCTATCTATCTATCTATCTATCTATCTATCTATCTATCTATCTATCTATCTATCTATCTATCTATCTATCTATCTATCTATATATATATATGCTTATATATATATATATATATATATATATATATATATATATATATATACATATATACATATATACATATATATATATATATAATTTTTTTTTAACAATGTCAAAGTCATATGCTCATCCCAAGTTTTCTAATTGATAATCTAATTGATATATGTGATTATATTAATAAAATTGAAGATATTTATAGTGACAAAACAAAGTTTGAAGAAGTTTTAGGCAATTGTGAATCTTTAATAATCAAAAATAGAGGTAGACTAAATACTCTACTTAGGAAACCTAAGAAAGATGATATAATAGATAACTCGACTTACTCCTTTTTTTACGTCTGGCTCTAGACCTGGAATTTTAGATGGTTTACATAAGATTCACAAGACCAATGTCCCTATGAGACCCATTTTATCAGTCATAGGTACCATAAACTATAATGTTTCAAAATTCTTTATTCCCCTTTTGAAGAAACTTACAATTAATGAGTACACAATACAGAACACCTTTACCTTTATAGGTGAACTGATGACGATATCCAATGCTAACGATTATGTACTTGCAAGTTTTGATGTGTCAAATCTTTTCACAAATGTGCCTCTCGATGAAACCTTATCTATTATTATGGACTCTCTTTATGATAACGTAAATGAAATTCAGGGGTTGAATGAGATCAATAAAAAAAAAAAAAAACTTTTGGAGATTGCAACTAAAGATATCTTATTCCTTTTCAATGGAAAATTGTTTAAACAGATAGAAGGAGGTAGCCATGGGTAAGTCCACTTGGCCCTACTCTTGCTAACATTTTTTATGTGTCATTATGAGAAAATTTGGCTACAAGATTGTCCCACCTCCTTTAAACCTTGCAAATCTTTTCGATATGTAGATGATCCCTTGTTACTATTCAGGTTCAGTGATCATATTAAATTATTTTTTTGATTATCTAAATGATAAACACCTTAATATATAATTCATTCATGAAGTGGAATCTAATGGCAGTTCTACCCTTTTTGGATATTAACATTTCTCGTGACAATAATCATTTTACTACATCAGTGTACAGGAAACCAACTTACACTGGCCTCAATACAAAATTCAGTTCTTACATTCCCATTAAATATAAAAAGCAACCTAGTTTCAATGTTAATATATAGGGCCTTTAAGATATCCAAGAATTATCACATTTTCCACCAAGAGGTTGAATTTATCATCAGCATCCTTAAATTAAATAGTTTCCCTCTAAATTTCGTTTTTAATATAATCAGGAAAACTGTTAATAAACTAGTCTCACCACAGTCTACCCCCTATCTGTCTCAAAGGATATTATATACATGATATTGCCATATCTGGGTTCATTAAGTCATAGTCTTGGGAGAAAATTATGTAGGATTGTCCATAATAATTACAGTACTGTAAAACTGAAAATTGTATACACAACCTCTACAAATATTGGTAATTTTTTCAAATTCAAAGACAGAATCCCCACTCCTCTATGCTCTTCCATTGTATATAAGTTCTCGTGTGATAGCTGTAATGCTATCTATGTGGGTAAAACAACCCGTAATTTCTTTATGCGCATGGAAGACCATACAGGTTTTTCATACAGAAATAAGAATTTAAAGCTCTCAAGCCCTACTAAGTCTTCAATCAGGCATCATTCCTTTCTCTTATAACAATTTTGAAATTCTTGACTCGTCCCAATGTGATTTAGACCTTAACATTTTGGAAAGCATTTGGATTTGGACATTAAAACCAAACTTAAATGAATATCTCTCCTCCATTGATATTGAAATTTTAAAGTAGTCCCCCTAGAATTGTTCACTCAAGTTTACCTTTTCGGACATTTTGTGCAGGCTGGAGCGCTCTTGTCATTTGCCCGCTCAGAGGCCTTTCTTCATTGAGTTTAGACAAGGATCGTTACTGACCAGCTCTCTCAGTAGTTTTTTAGTAATAATTATGGTTAGTATTCTGTATTATTGTTACCAATGTATTAATTAACATCCCTAGTTTCGAGATAAGTGTGTAAAATTCCCATATTCAAGGTTTATATATAGTATTTGCCGAGTTTGATCTTGACGGTTTTGCCTTGATGACGCCAGGGGCTTTGATCGTAATTTCGTCCCATTTCAGCTCAAGTTTTCCCCATTAAATGTCACGTCATTACAAAAGTTTCATTATAATATGTTTCAATTGTAATGATGTATTGTATTCAATAATGTGTTATTTTGATTTGAATGATTTTATGAATTTCTTGACTTGCGTTTTTTTGTCATAGTTTACTCAAAGTCTTAACCTTATAAGCTAGTAATTTCATTGAATACCAATGTTTCCCTAGAATGTGTTTCAGTCATAATCTATTGCAATTCAGTAATGTATTGTATCAAAATTGACGGCATTTACGTTATCTTGAATGGCATGTTTTGTCATATTTACATGATGGCTTTTATAGTCTAGAAAATTCTCAATACTAAATTACTTTTCCAATTCGTTTAGAGTATAGTTCTCTTGACATGTTTAATATTGTTAATTGATTTCAAGGTCAAACATGAACTGTTCAACTTGTTGTATTAATCTATATAATAACTTTTCATAAACCCTTACATTTTCTTATCTCGATATGTAATGTAAAGTCTTGATACGAGTAATTCGTATCCCCCTTTTCATGTCTTATTAATACAATTAGTGATATGATTTATCTTAACTGTTTTGTAAATATGTTTTTGAAAACTGAAGGATAATGTTCCTTAAATCCTTTCTTGTCATCACTGAAGATGAGTGTTGAACACTCGAAACGTATGATTTTGATGTTGGAAGAACTGTTTTTGTTCAAAGGAGATACCAGTTTAGTTGGATTAAAGAAGAAGGAAAATGCTTGTTTTTTCTATGAGCACTGGTCATGAAGTTTATTGCATGTGTCCGCTTCACAGCTGGAAGTTCCACGGCACCTAATATGTATATATATGAGTAACTACTAGACGCTAGCTAGCGCCTGGTTGCATTGCTATTATCATTATAAAAATAGTTATGATGATGAAAATAGCTACAATGATTAGTATAATAATCATTATAACTGCAATAATGATGATAATAATGATGATAATCAAGATGATAATGACTATAATGATAATAATAATAAGAATAATGACAGTAATGATAATAATGATGATAATAATTTTTATCCAGTCCAGTTATAATGAAATAAAGGCCAAAAGTAATAAAATCCCAGAAGGAGAAAAAAAAAACGGCAAAATCTAGCGTATTAGAAACCCCTTTTCCCTTTTTATTTGTAGTTATGAGGATTTTAACATTAATTCAGGTAATTGTGATGATTTTCCTTCATTATATGCAATAATGATAATTATGATGATAATGACAATGATAATGACAATAATAATGATAAGAATGATAAAATCATAATTATAATGATAATTTGGATAATTACTGCAATATTAGCAATAATCAACTCTATTCCAATAGTTTTCAGACTAATAATGACAATAGAAATAATAATATCATAATCATTGTCATTATGAGTATTACTATTGTCATTATTATTTCTAAAATTATCATTATTGCTATTATCATTATAAAAATTGTTATGATGATGAAAATAGCTATAATAATTAGCATAATAATCATAATAACTGCAATAATGATGATGATGATAATCATGATGATAATGACTATAATGATAATAATCATAAGAATAATGACAGTAATGATAATAATGTTGATAATAATTATTATCCAGTCCATTTATAATGAAATAAAGGCCAAAAGTAATAAAATCCCAAAAGTCGAAAAAACGACAAAATCTAGCCTATTACAGCCTTTTGAGAGAAACGTCGAAAAAAAAACGTTTTCGCTTTTTATTGTTAATTATGAGGATTTTAACATTAATTCAGGTAATTGTGATGATTTTAATAATTCCTTCATTATATGCAATAATGATAATTATGCTGATAATGACAATGATAATGACAATAATAATGATAATAATGATAAAATAATAATTATAATGATAAATTTGATAATATGCAATAATAACAATAATCAACTCTATTCCAATAATTTTCAGACTAATAGTGACAATAGAAATAATATCATTATCATTGTCCTTATGATTATTACTATTGTCATTATTATTTCTAAAATTATCATTATTGCTATTATCAATATAAAAATAGTTATGATGATGAAAATAGCTATAATAATTAGCATAATAATCATTATAACTGCAATAATGATTATAATAATGATGATAATCATGATGATAATGACTATAATGATAATAATCACAAGAATAATGACAGTAATGATAATAATGATGATAATAATTATTATCCAGTCCATTTACAATGTAATAAAGGCCAAAATTAATAAAATCCCAGAAGGCGAAAAAACGGCAAAATCTAGCGTTTTACAGCCTTTTCAGAAAAACGTGAAAATCCTTTTCACTTTTTATTGGTAATTATGAGGATTTTAACATTAATTCAGGTAATTGTGATGATCTTCATGATAATTCCTTCATTATATGAAACAATGATGATAATTATGATGATAATGCCAATGAAAATGACAATAATAAGGATAAAATCATAATTATAATGATAATTTTGATAATCACTACAATAAAAGCAATAATCAACTCTATTCCAATAATTTTCAGGATAATAATGACAATAAAAATAATAAAAACATCATTATCATTGTCATTTAATTATTACTATTGTCATTATTATTTCTAAAATTATCATTATTGCTATTATCATTATAAAAAGAGTTATGATGATGAAAATAGCTATAATAATTAGAATAATAATCATTATAACTGCAATAATGATGATAATAATGATGATAATCATGATGATAATGACTATAATGATAATAATCATAAGAATAATGACAGTATTGATAATAATGATGATAATAATTATTATCCAGTCCATTTATAATGAAATCAAGGCCTCTTGAGAGAAATGTCGAAAAAAAAACCTTTTTCGCTTTTTATTGGTAATTATGAGGATTTTAACATTAATTCAGGTAATTGTGATGATTTTCAAGATAATTCCTTCATTATATGCAATAATGATGATAATTATGATGATAATGACAATAATAATGATAATGATAAAATCATAGTTATAATGATAATTTTGATAATTACTGCAATAATAGCAATATTCAAATCTATTCCAATAATTTTTGAGACTAATAATGACAATAGAAAACATCATTATTATTGTCATTATGATTATTGCTATTGTCATTATTATTTCTAAAATTATCATTATTGCCATTATCATTATAGAAATAGTTATGATGATGAAAATAGCTACAATAATTAGCATAATAATCATTATAACTGCAATAATGCTAATAATCATGATGATAATGACTATAATGATAATAATCATAAGAATAATGACAGTAATGATAATAATGATGATAATAATTATTATCCAGTCCATTTATAATGAAATAAAGGCCAAAAGTAATAAAACCCCAAAAATTTTAATTAATATCTAGCGTATTACAGCCTTTTCAGAGAAACGTCGAAAAAAACCTTTTTCGCTCTTTATTGATTACCAAAATCTAGCGTATTACAGCCTTTTGAGAGAAACGTCGAAAAAAAAACCTTTTCGCTTTTTATTGGTAATTATTAGGATTTCAACATTAATTTAGGTAATTGTGATGATTTTCTTGATAATTCCTTCATTATATGCAATAATGATGATGATTATGATGATAATGACAATGATAATGAAAATAACAATGATAATAATGATAAAATCATAATCATAATTATAATTTTGATAATTACTACAATTATAGCAATAATTAACTCTATTCCAATAATATTCAGACTTATAATGACAATAGAAATAATAACATCATTATCATTGTCATTATGATTATTACTATTGTCATTATTATTTTTAAAATTATCATTTTTGCTATTATCATTTTAAAAATAGCTATGATGATGAAAATAGCTATAACAATTAGCATAATAATCTTTATAACTGCAATAATGATGATAATAATGATGATAATCATGATAATAATGACTATAATGATAATAATCATAAGAATAATGACAGTAATGATAATAATTATAATGATAATAATTATAATTTATAATGAAATAAAGGCCAAAAGTAATAAAATCCCAAAAGTCGAATAAAACGGCGAAATCTAGCGTAATACAGACTTTTGAGAGAAACGTCGAAAAAAAAATATTTTTCGCTTTTTAATGATAATTATTACGATTTCAATATTATTTCAAGTAATTATGATAATCTCATGGTAATTCCTTCATTATATGCAATAATGATGATAATTATAATGATAATGACAATGATAATAACTATAATAATGATAATGATAAAATCATAATTATAATGATAAATTTGATAATTACTACAATAATAGCAATAATCAACTCTATTCCAATAATTTTCAGACTTATAATGACAATAGAAATAATGATAATATCATTATCATTGTCATTATAATAATTACTATTGTCATTATTATTTCTAAATCTATCATTATTGCTATTATCATTAAAAAATAGTTATGATGATGAAAATAGCTATAATTATTAGCATAATAATCATTATAACTGCAATAATGATGATAATAATGATAATAACCATGATGATAATGACTATAATGATAATAATCATAAGAATAACGACAGTAATGATAATAATGATGATTATTATTATCCTTAGACTCGGGACGTACGCAGCCATACACTACAATTATCATCATCATTATTGTCATTATCACCATCATTATTATCATTACTGTCATTATCGCCCTAATCACCCTTAATATAGTCATTATAATAATCATCTTAATTATTACTGTCATTTTCATCATTATAATTATTTTAATAATGATAATGACAATAATGATAATTCTGGTAATAATAACAACAATAATAAGGATTATAATAACAATAATAACCGTGTTATAATTACTTCTATTATTATTTCTGTTATCATTGTCGTTATTATTATTAGGAAAATCATTAGAATAGTGTTGATTATTGCTATTATTGCAATTATTAGGCAAATCATTACAATTATTATTGTATAATTATCATCATAATTATGGTCCTAAATTCTCTCATAATCATCATTATTATCGTCATTATTCTCATTATTGATGGGGTTATCATCAAAATCGTCATAATTAGCAGAATTATTGCAAAGATCATCATAATCATCCTTTAAACTCGAAAAAGGGGGGTTTGCGACTCATCTCTCCAAAGGCTATATTTCGCTAGATTTCGCCGGTTTTTCGACTTTTGGGATTTTTCTACTTTTAGCCTTTTTCTTATTATAGATGGGCTTTATAATGATAATTATCATTATTGTCATATAATGACAAGGATATATATTGCTAGATTTCGGCGTTTTTTTCGACTTCAGGGATTTTTATACCTTTAGTCTTTTTTTTTTATTATGGATGGGCTTTATAATGGTTGTCATCATCATTATTATCATTAATGTCATCATTATCATAATTATAGTAATTATCGCCATAATTATCCTTAATATAATCATTATGATACTTATTATCTTAATTATTGATGTCATTTCCCTCATTATAACTATTTTTATAATGATAATAACAATAATGATAATTTTAGAAATAATAACAAGACTAGTAGCAATTATAATAAAAATAATAGCGATATTATCATTATTTCAACGATTATTTTTATTATCATTATTTCAATGATTATTTTTATTATTATTTACGTTATTATTATTAATATTGACGTGAAAATCATTAGAATATTTTCGATTATTGCTATTATTGCATTGGTTACGCAAAATATCATTAAAATTATCATTATATTATGATTATCTTAATTTATGTCATAATTATCCTAATTAATGTCATAATTATCATAATTAATGTCATTATTGTTGTCATTATTAATGGGATTGTCATCAAAATCATCATAATTAGCAGAACCATTGCAGAAATCATCATAATTATCCCTTAATCTCGAAAAAGTAGTTTTGTCGACCATTCTGTCAAAAGGCCGTTTTTTTGGGATTTTTATACTTTTAGCCTTTTTTCATTATGGATGGGCTTCATAATAATTATCATCATTATTATCATTAATGTCAACATTATAGTAATTATCGCCATAATTACCCTTAATATAATCATTGTAATAGTTATTATCTTAATTATTGATGTCATTTCCCTCATTATAACTATTTGTATAATGATAATAACAATAAATAATAACAACAATAATAACAATTATAATAACAATAATAGCGAAATTATGATTATTTCAATGATTATTTTTATTATCATTATCGTTATTATTAAATCATTAGAATATTGTCGATTATTGCTATTATTGCAATAATTTCGCTTATTATCATTATAATTATCATTATATTATAATTATCTTAATTAATGTCATAATTATCATAATTAATGTCATTATTATTGTCATTATTAATGGGATTGTCATCAAAATCATCATAATTAGCAGAATCATTGCAGAAATCATCCTAATTATCCCTTAAACTCGAAAAAGGGGGTTTGTCGACCAAATTCTCAAAAGGCTATCGACTTTTGTGATTTTTATACGTTTAGCCTTTTTTCATTATGGATGGGCTTTATAATGATTATCATCATCATTATCATTAAGGTCATCATTATCATCATTACAGTAATTATCGCCATAATTACCCTTAATATTATCATTATAATAGTTATTATCTTAATTATTGATGTCATTTCCCTCATTATAACTATTTTTATAATTATGATAACAATAATGATAATTTTAGAAATAATAACAATAGTAACAATTATAATAACAATAATAGGGATATTATGATTATTTCAATGATCATTTTTATTATCATTATCGTTATTATTATTGTTATTGTCATGAAAATCCTTAGAATATTGTCGATTATTCCTATTATTGCATTAATTACGCAAATTATCATTATAATTATCATTACATTATAATTATCTTTATTAATGTCATAATTATCATAATTAATGTCATTATTATTGTCATTATTAATGGGATTGTCATGAAAATCATCATAATTAGCAGAATCATTGTAGAAATCATCATAATTATCCCTTAAACTCGATAAAGGGGGTTTGTCGACCATTCTCTGAAAAGGCTATATATCGCTAGATTTCGGCGTTTTTTTCGACTTTTGGGATTTTTATACTTTTAGCCTTTTTTTGATTATGGATGGGCTTTATAATGATTATCATCATCATTATTATCATTAATGTCATCATTATCATCATTATGTCATTATCGCCATAATTACCGTTAATATAATCATTATAATAGTTATTATCTTAATTATTGATGTCATTAACCTCATTATAACTATCTTTATAATGATAATAACAATATTGATAATTTTAGAAATAATAACAACAATAATAACAATTATAATAACATTAATAGCGATATTATGATTATTTCAATGATTATTTTTACTATCATTATCGTTATTATTATTGTTATTGTCATGAAAATCATTAGAATATTGTCGATTATTGCTATTATTGCATTAATTACACAAATTATCATTATAATCATTATTATATTATAATTATCTTAACTAATGTCATAATTATCATAATTAATGTCATTATTATTGTCATTATTAATGGGTTTGTCATCAAAATCATCATAATTAGCAGAATCATTGTAGAAATCATCATAATTATCACTTAAACTCGAAAAAGGGGGTTTGTCGACCATTCCCTCAAAAGGCTATATATCGCTACATTTCGGCGTTTTTTTTCGACTTTTGGGATTTTTTTCATAATGGGTGGGCTTTATAATGATTATCATCATCATTATTATCATGAATGTCATCATTACAGTAATTATCGCCATAATAAACCTTAATATAATCATTATAATAGTTGTTATCTTAATTATTGATGTCATTTCCCTCATTATAACTATTTTTATAATGATAATAACAATAATGATAATTTTAGAAATAATAACAATAATAATAACAATTATAATAACAATAATAGCGATTATTTCATTGATTATTTATATTATTATTATTATCGTTATCATTTTTATTTTCATGAAAATCATTAGAATATTGTCGATTATTGCTATTATTGCATTAATTACGCAAATTATCATTATAATTATCATTATATTATAATTATCTTAATGTCATAATTATCATAATTAATGTCATTATTATTGTCATTATTAATGAGATTGTCATCAAAATCACCATAATTAGCAGAATCATTGCCGAAATCATCATAATTATCCCTTAAACTCGAAAAAGGGGGTTTGTCGACCATTCTCTCAAGAGGCTATAATATCGCTAGATTTCGGCGTTTTTCTTTCGACTTTTGGGATTTTTATACCTATAGCCTTTTCATTATGGATGGGCTTTAAAATGATTATCATCATCATTATTTTCATTAATGTCATCATTATCATCATTATAGTAATTACCGCCATAATTACCCTTAATATAATCATTATAACAGTTATTATCTTAATTATTGATGTCATTTCCATCGTTATTTCGGTTTCCGACACGTGGCGTTTGCTGCTAGTACTCGTGCCAGGACCACAAATCCTTTAGCGTAAGGATTTGTGCGAGCCGAGGAAAGAAGCGCCACGGCCAGTAGAGTTACTCCAATCGTGGTGAGGCCGCCAAGGCCGTGCCTTCCCGTAAGTCCTGCGGCCGAAGGAGAGAAATCTCCTCTCGACACGGGCGAGGAGGTTTTGCCCTTGCCTCGCGGCCTCGCCCGAGCTTCACCCCGCTTCAGCAGTGATGGTTAGCCGAGGGACAGCCCAGGAGCCACGGCCAAAGAGGCCGTGCCTAGAGCACACCCCAGAGGGCGCCAAAAACCTGCTAACTTCTCTCCCCTCCCCCTCAGTTAGCCGAGAGGCTCCGTGTTCGCCATAGCGAGGCTCCACGCCCCGTGGGAAAAATGTGGTGGGGCGAGCCGCGCTCAAGGTCGCGGGGTATTCCCCGCGCCACGAGTCGCGGCCTTGCCTCGCCGCACGATCTCGCGAGGTGTGGCCGCGCGGTGAACACGCGAGGCTGCCGATGGCGCTGGGCCCCTCGATCCTTTTCCTCTTTCAACAAACCCACTACAAATATTACCAAGATCTTTACCCTGCATGCTGGGTCAAGCCCCGGCTCCTTTTTCTTCTACTAAAATTCATTTTCCTCCTCCTTATCCTTCTCCTATCCCCACTCTTCCTTCCCCCCTCTTCTTTACACACTTAGTACTTAGGCGGAATCATCATTCTCCACTCAGCTGTTGACCTGACTACACTTGTACTCGGTTCCTCAAAATAAAGAGATAAAAATCCAGTCTGGTTTCTTTACCTCTACACTGGTGACCCTCGGAGTGAACCAAGTTTTTACACAAGATGTCAGCAACACACAGTACGCTATCAGCCTGCTCTCTGGCTAGCCTGCCGGAATGTTTTTTTCAAGTGGAGCAGGAATTCCTCCTCAGGAATATAACCACCCAGACCACTAAATTCCGCCTGCTGGTCACTAACCTCCCGCCAGAATTCCTTCTGACAGTCGGCGACCTCCTGCATAATCATCGGTACGCCACTTACGACGAGCTTAAAGAGGCCATTCTTAGGCAAGCAGCACCTAACCCTCTGACCGCATTAAGCTCCTTCCTGTCGTCTGACGCCGCGGACAACCCACAGAAATCCTTCACCATTTCCAGCGCCTCCTCACCTGCACCGGCACTACGCTCCCACCTGACGTCATGCGCTCCCTCTTCCTCAAGCGGCTGCCTGCTGATATCCAGCAAATCCTGCTGGTGTCAGACGCCCCATTGGAGCAACTTGCCCTGCAAGCCGACGCGATGCTCGTAGCTAGGGCACCCACATCGTCAATAGCAACAGTGTCTGTCGCAACCACCACCTCCGCCGTGACGTTGGGAGCCCTTGCAGCTCATGTCGCCACACTATCCGAGGCCATCCTCGCTTCCGCGTTCCTTCACCGCCGCGCAAAGAGTGGAGGAAGCCGCGGAAACTGGGGGCGCCTGTCTTTCGCGGACCTCGGAGGCGTTTATTGTACGTCCGAGATGCCTCCTCCCTACATTTCCTCGTCGACACAGGGGCCGAGGTCAGCCTCCTCCCGGCCTCCCACAGGGATAAACGCTTCCCCTCCTCCCGCACTCTGGAAGCTACCAACACATCGCCCATCAACACTTACGGCGAGCGTTCGAGGACCCTCTCGCTGGAAGGCGAGCCCGCCCAACGATTCCAATGGATCTTCCTCGTCACCAATGTCCCACACCCCATCATCGGCGCCGATTTCTTGGCGCACTACGGTCTGACGGTTGATCTTCAAGGTATGGCCCTAATCCACCAATCCGGGGCCCGCACACACGCTGCTCCGGCTCTGGTAAGTACCCTCCTAATATATACAGTGCTTCCCAGGACCTGCGCCTTCAAGAACATCCTGCGTGAGTTCCCGGCCTTGACCAAGCCGATCAACCGGGCCACCCAACCACGGCATGAAGTCCGGCACCATATCGTGACCCACGGTCCTCCTGCCCATTCTCGCTGCCGTCCGCTCGCCCCCGACAGATGTCGCAGTGCCAGGGAAGAGTTCGACTATATGATACAGTTGGGGATTATACGCCCTTCCAGCAGTCAATGGGCGGCCCCTCTGCATCTGGTGAAGAAGAGGGACGGTGACTGGCGCCCGTGCGGTGATTACCGTCACCTGAATACGATCACCGCCCCCGACAGATACCCTCTGCCGCACCTGCACTCCTCCCACGAGCTGTCTGGCTGTACGGTCTTTTCCAAGATCGACCAAATCCCGATCGCTGAGGAGGACATCCCCAAGACGGCCGTCATTACACCTTTCGGCCTCTTCGAATTCCTCAGGATGCCCTTCGGTTACATTAGCTGGAATTTGGTTAGGTTAGGTTAGGTTAGGCTCAGCTTTGATGAGGAGAGTACAAATTTCGTTTTCTTACATAAGGTTTATATTGAATCAGTTTAATGGAGGTTAGGTTACATTATCTGGAATTTGGTTAGGTTAGGTTAGGTTAGGCTCAGCTTTGATTAGGAGAGTCCAAATTTCGTTTTCTTACATAAAGTTTATATTAAATCAGTTTAATGGAGGTTAGGTTACATTAGCTGGAATTTGGTTAGGTTAGGTTAGGTTATGCTCAGCTGTGATGAGGAGAGTCCAAATTTCGTTTTCTTACATAAGGTTTATATTAAATCAGTTTAATGGAGGTTAGGTTACATTAGCATGAATTTGGTTAGTTTAGGTTAGGTTAGGCTCAGCTTTGATAAGGAGAGTAAAAATTTTGTTTTCTTACATAAGGTCTGTATTAAATCAGTTTAATGGAGGTTAGGTTACATTAGCTTGAATTTGGTTACGTTAAGTTAGGTTACGTTAGGCTCAGCTTTGATGAGGAGAGTCCAAATTTCGTGTTTTTTTTTAACATAAGGTTTATATTAAACTAGTTTAATGGATGTTAGGTTACATTTCCTGGAATTTGGTTAGGTTAGGTTAGGTTAGGCTCAGCTTTTTTGAGGAGAGGCCAAATTTCCTTTTCTTACATAAGGTTTATATTAAATCAGTTTAATGGAGGTTAGGTTATATTACTGGAATTTGGTTAGGTTAGGTTAGGTTAGGTTATGTTAGGCTCATCTTTGATGAGGAGAGTCCAAATTTCGTTTTCTTAAATAAGGTTTATATTAAATGAGTTTAATGGACGTTAGCTTATATTAGCATGAAATTGGTTAGGTTAGGTTAGGCTCAGCTTTGATGAGGAGAGTCCAAATTTCGTTTTCTTACATAAGGTTTATATTACATCAGTTTAATGGAGGTTAGGTTACATTACTGGAATTTCGTTAGGTTAGGTTAGGCTCAGCTTTGGTGAGGAGATTCCAAATTTCGTTTTCTTACTTAAGGTTTATATTAAATCAGTTTAATGGAGGTTAGGTTACATTACTGGAATTTGGTTAGGTTAGGTTAGGTTAGGCTTTGATGAGGAGAGTCCAAATTTCGTTTTCTTACATAAGGTTTATATTAAACCAGTTTAATGGAGGTTAGGTTACAGTTGCTGGAATTTGGTTAGGTTAGGTTAGGTTAGGCTCAGCTTTGATGAGTAGGCTTCAAATTTCGTTTTCTTACATAAGGTTTATATTAAATCAGTTTAATGGAGGTTAGGTTACATTAGCTGGAATTTGGTTAGGTTAGGTTAGGTTAGGTTAAGTTAGGCTCAGCTTTGACGAGGAGAGTCCAAATTTCGTTTCCTTACATAAGGTTTATATTTAATCAGTTTAATAGAGTTTAGGTTACATTAGCTTGAATTTGGTTAGGTTAGATTAGGTTAGGTTAAGTTAAGTTGGGCTCAGCTTTCATGAGTAGGGTCCAAATTTCGTTTTCTTACATAAGGTTAATAAGAAATTAATTTAATTGAGGATAGGTTACATAAGCTGGAATTTAGTTAGGTTAGCTTAGGTTAGGTTAGGCTCAGCTTTGATCAGGAAAGTCCAAATTTCGTTTTCTTACATAAGGTTTATATTAAATCAGTTTAATGGAGGTTAGGTTACATTACTGGAATTTGGGTAGGTTAGGTTAGTTTATGTTAGTTTAGGTTAGGTTAGGCTTTGATGAGTCCAAATTTCGTTTTCTTACAAAGGTTTATATTATACCAGTTTAATGGAAGTTAGGTTACATTTGATGGAATTTGGTTAGGGTAGGTTAGACTCAGCTTTGATGAGTAGGGTCCAAATTTCGTTTTCTTACATAAGGTTTATATTAAATCAGTTTAAAGGAGGTTATTTTACATTAGCTGGAATTTGGTTAGGTTAGATTAGGTTAGGTTAAGTGATGCTCAGCTTTGATGAGGAGAGTCCAAATTTCGTTTTCTTACATAATGTTTATATCAAATCAGTTTAATGGAGGTAAGGTTAATTTGCTGGAATTTGGTTAGGTTAGATTAGGTTAGGTTAGGTTAAGTTAGGTTCGGCTGTTATGAGGAGAGTCTAAATTTCGTTTTCTTACATAAAGTTTATATCAAAAAAATTTAATGGAGGTTAGGTTACATTAGCTGGAATTTAGTTAGGTTAGGTTAGGTTATGCTCAGCTTTAATGAGGAGAGTCCAAATTTCCTTTTCTTATTTAAGGTTTATATTAAATCAGTTTCATGGAGGTTAGGTTACATTAGCTGGAATTTCGTTACTTTAGGTTAGGTTAGGTTAGGTTAGGCTCAGCTTTGATGAGGAGAGGCTAAATTTCGTTTTCTTACATAAGGTTTAAATTAAACCAGTTTAATGGAGGTTAGGTTACATTAGCTGGAATTTGGTTAGGTTAGGCTCAGCTTTGATGAGGAGAGTCCAAATTTCGTTTTTATGCATGAAGTTTATATTAAATCAGTTTAATGGAGGTTAGGTTACATTTCCTGGAATTTGGTGAGGTTAGGATAGGTTATGCTCAGTTTTGATGAGGAGAGTCCAAATTTCGTTTTCTTACATAAGGTTTATATTAAGTCAGTTTAATGGAGGTTAGGTTACATTAGCTGGAATTTGCTTAGTTTAGGTTAGGTTAAGTTAGGCTCAGCTTTGATAAGGAGAGTCCAAATTTGGTTTTCTTACATAAGGTTTATATTAAATCAGTTTAATGGAGGTTAGGTTACATTAGCTGGAATTTGGTTAGGTTAGGTTAGGCTCAGCTTTGATGAGGAGAGTCCAAATTACGTTTTCTTACATAAGGTTTATATTAAACCAGTTTAATGGAGGTTACGTTACATTTCCTGGAATTTGGTTAGGTTAGGTTAGGTTACGTTAGGTTAGGTTAGGTTAGGCTCAGCTTTGATGAGAAGCCAAATTTCGTTTTCTTACATAAAGTTTATATTAAATCAGTTTAATGGAGGTTAGGTTACATTAGCTGGAACTTGGTTAGGTTAGGTTAGGCTCACCTTTGATGAGAAGAGTCCAAATTTCGTTTTCTTACATAAGGTTTATATATTTTTTTTTAATGGAGTTTAGGTTACATTAGCTGGAATTTGGTTAGGTTAGGTTAGGTTAGGTTAGGCTCAGCTTTGATGAGGAGAGTCCAAATTTCGTTTTCTTACATAAGTTATATATTAAATCAATTTAATGGAGGTTAGGTTACATTAGCTGGGGTTTGTTTAGGTTATGTTAGGTTAGATTAGGCTCAGCTTTGATGAGGAGAGTTCAAATATCGATTTCTTACATAAGGTTTATATTGGATCAGTTTAATGGAGGTTAGGTTACATTAGCTGGAATTTGGTTAGGTTAGGTTAGGTTAGATTAGGCTCAGCTTGGATAAGGAGAGTCCAAATTTCGTTTTCTTACATAATTTTTATATTAAATCAGTTTAATGGAGGTTAGGTTACAATAGCTGGAATTTAATTAGGTTAGGTTAGGTTAGGCTCCTGCTTTGATGAGGAGAGTCCATGTTTCGTTTTTTTACATAAGGTTTTTATTAAATCCGTTTAATGGAGGTTAGATTACACTAGCTAGAATTTGGTAAGGTTAGGTTAGGTTAGGCTCAGCTTTGATGAGGAGAGTCCAAATTTCGTTTTCTTACATAAGTTTTATATTAAATCAATTTAATGGAGATTAGGTTACATTAGCTGGGATTTGTTTAGGTTAGGTTAGGTTAGATTAGGCTCAGCTTTGATGAGGAGAGTTCAAATTTCGATTTCTTACATAAGGTTTAAATTGGATCAGTTTAATGGAGGTTAGGTTACATTAGCTGGAATTTGGTTAGGTTAGGTTAGGTTAGATTAGGCTCAGCTTTGATGAGGAGAGTCCAAATTTCGTTTTCTTACATAAGGTTTATATTAAATCAGTTTAATGGAGGTTAGGTTACATTAGCTGGAATTTGGTTAGGTTAGGTTAGGTTAGGTTAGGCTCAGCTTTGATGAGGAGAGTCTAAATTTCGTTTTCTTACATAAGGTTTATATTAAATCAGTTTAATGGAGGTTAGGTTACATTAGCTGGAATTTGGTTAGGTTAGGTTAGGTTAGGCTCAGCTCTGATGAGGACAGTCCTAATTTCTTTTTCTTACATAAGGTTTATATTATATCAGTTTAATGGAGATTAGGTTACATTAGCTTGAATTTGGTTATGTTATATTATGTTATTTTAGGTTAGGTTAGGCTCAGCTTTGATGAGGAGAGTCCAAATTTCGTTTTCTTACATAATGTTTAAATTAAACCAGTTTAATGGAGATTAGCTTACATTAGCTGGAATTTGGTTAGGTTAGGTTAGGTTACGCTCAGCTTTGATGAGAAGAGTCCAAATTTCGTTTATATATATATATATATATATATATATATATATATATATATATATAAGGTTTATATTTAATCACTTTAATAGAGGTTAGGTTACATTAGCTGGAATTTGGTCAGGTTAGGTTAGGTTAGGTTAGGTTAGGCACAGCTTTGATGAGGAGAGTCCAAATTTCGTTTTCTTACATAAGGTTTAGATTAAATCAGTTTAATGGAGGTTAGGTTACATTACTGGAATTTGGTTAGGTTAGGTTATGTTAGGATAGGTTAGGCTGAGCTTTGATGAGGAGAGTACAAATTTCGTGTTCTTACATAAGGTTTATATTAAACCAGTTTAATGGAGGTAAGGTTACATTTGCTGAATTTGGTTAGGTTAGGTTAGGTTAGGCTCAGCTTTGATGAGTAGAGTCCAAATTTTGTTTATATTAAATCAGTTTAATGGAGTTTAGGTTACATTAGCATGAATTTGCTTAGTTTAGGTTAGGTTAGGTTAGGCTCAGCTTTGATAAGGAGAGTCAAAATTTCCTTTTCTTACATAAGGTTTATATTAAATCAGTTTAATGGAGGTTAGATTACATTAGCTGGAATTTGGTTAGGTTAGGTTAGGTTAGGCTCAGCTTTGATGAGGAGTGTCCGAATTTCCTTTTCTTACATAAGGTTTATATTTTATCAGTTTAATGGAGGTTAGGTTACATAAGCTGGAACTTGGTTAGGTTAGGTTAGGTTAGGCTCAGCTTTGATGAGGAGAGTCCAAATTTCGTTTTCTTACATAAGGTTTATATTAAATCAGTTTAATGGAGGTTATGTACATTAGCTTGAATTTGGTTAGGTTAGATTAGGTTAGGTTAGGTTAATTTAGGCTCAGCTTTGATGAAGAGAGTTCAAATTTCGTTTTCTTACATAAAGTTTACATCAAATCAGTTTAATGGAGGTTAGGTCACATTAGCTTGAATTTGGTTTGGTTTGGTTAGGTTAGGCTCAGCTTTGATGAGGAGAGTCCAAATTTCGTTTCCCTATATAAGGTTTTTATTAAATCAGTTTAATGGAAGTTAGGTTACATTAGCTGGAATTTGGTTAGGTTAGGTTATGCACAGCTTTGATGAGGAGAGTCCAATTTTCGTTTTCTTACATAAGGTTTATATCAAATCAGTTTACTGGAGGTTAGGTTACATTAGCATGAATATGGTTAGTTTAGGTTAGGTTAGGTTAGGCTCAGCTTTGATAAGGAGAGTCCAAATTTCGTTTTCTTACATAATGTTTAAATTAAACCAGTTTAATGGAGATTCGCTTACATTAGCTGGAATTTGGTTAGGTTAGGTTAGGTTAGGCTCAGCTTTGATGAGGAGAGTCCAAATTTCGTTTATATATATATATATATATATATATATATATATATATATATATATATATATATAAGGTTTATATTTAATCACTTTAATAGAGGTTAGGTTACATTAGCTGGAATTTGGTCAGGTTAGGTTAGGTTAGGTTAGGTTAGGCACAGCTTTGATGAGGAGAGTCCAAATTTCCTTTTCTTGCATAGCGTTTATATGAAATTAGTTTAATGGAGGTTAGGTTACATTACTAGAGTTTGGTTAGGTTAGCTTATGTTAGGTTAGGTTAGGCTGAGCTTTGATGAGGAGATTCCAAATTTCGTTTTCTTACATAAGGTTTATATTAAACCAGTTTAATGGAGGTAAGGTTACATTTGCTGAATTTGGTTAGGTTAGGTTAGGTTAGGCTCAGCTTTGATGAGTAGATTCTAAATTTTGTTTATATTAAATCAGTTTAATGGAGGTTAGGTTACATTAGCATGAATTTGCTTAGTTTAGGTTAGGTTAGGTTAGGCTCAGCTTTGATAATGAGTCAAAATTTCCTTTTCTTACATAAGGTTTATATTAAATCAGTTTAATGGAGGTTAGGTTACATTAGCTGGAATTTGGTTAGGTTTCGTTAGGTTACGCTCAGCTTTGATGAGGAGTGTCCAAATTTCCTTTTCTTTCATAAGGTTTATATTTTATCAGTTTAATGGAGGTTAGGTGTCATAAGCTGGAACTTGGTTAGGTTAGGTTAGGTTAGGTTAGGCTCAGCTTTGATGAGGAGAGTCCAAATTTCGTTTTCTTACATAAGTTTTATATTAAATCAGTTTAATGGAGGTTAGGTTACATTAGCTTTAATTTGGTTAGGTTAGATTAGGTTAGGTTATGTTAATTTAGGCTCAGCTTTGATGAAGAGAGTTCAAATTTCGTTTTCTTCAATAAAGTTTATATCAAATCAGTTTAATGGAGATTAGGTCACATTAGCTTGAATTTGGTTTGGTTTGGTTAGGTTAGGCTCAGCTTTGATGAGGAGAGTCCAAATTTCGTTTCCCTATATAAGGTTTTTATTAAATCAGTTTAATGGAAGTTAGGTTACATTAGCTGGAATTTGGTTAGGTTAGGTTATGCACAGCTTTGATGAGGAGAGTCCAATTTTCGTTTTCATACATAAGGTTTATATCAAATCAGTTTAATGGAGGTTAGGTTACATTAGCATGAATATGGTTAGTTTAGGTTAGGTTAGGTTAGGCTCAGCTTTGATAAGGAGAGTCCAAATTTCGTTTTCTTACATAAGGTTTATATTAAGTCAGTTTAATGGAGGTTAGGTTACATTAGCTGGAATTTAGTTAGGTTAGGTTAGGTTAGGCTCAGCTCTGATGAGGAGAGTCCAAATTTCGTTTTCTTACATAATGTTTATATTAAATCAGTTTAATGGAGGTTAGGTTACATTAGTTGGATTTTGGTTAGGTTAGGCTCATCTTTGATGAGGTAACTTAACCTCCATTTAACTGATTTATTATAAACTTTATGTAAGAAAACGAAATTTGGACTCTCCTCATCAAAGCTGAGCCTAACCTAACCTAACCTAAAAAAATTCCAGCTAATGTAACCCAACCTCCATTAAACTGATTTAATATAAACCTTATGTAAGGAAACGAAATTTGGACTCTCCTCATCAAAGCTGAGCCTAACCTAACCTAACCTAACCAAATTCCAGCTAATGTAACCTAACCTCCATTAAACTGATTTAATATCAACCTTATGTAAGAAAACGAAATTTGGACTCTGCTCATTAATGCTGAGCCTAACCTAACCAAATTCCAGCTAATGTAACCTAACCTCCATTAAACTGATTTAATATAAACCTTATGTAAATAAACGAAAACTGGACTCTCCTCATCAAAGCTGAGCCTAACCTAACCTAACCAAATTCTAGCTAATGTAACCTAACTTCCATGAAACTGATTTAATATAAACCTTATATAAGAAAACGAAATTTGGACTCTCCTCATCAAAGCTGAGCCTAACCTAACCTAACCTAACCAAATTCCAGGTAATGTAACCTATCCTCCATTAAACTGATTTAATATACCCCTTATGCAAGAAAACGAAATTTGGACTCTCCTCATGAAAGCTGAGCCTAATCTGACCTAACCTTACCTAACCTAACCCAACCAAATTCCAGCTAATGTAACCTAACCTCCATTAAACTGATTTGATATAAACCTCATGTAAGAAAAAGAAATTTGGACTCTCCTCATCAAAGCTGAGCCTTACGTAACCTAACCTAACCTAACCAAATTCCAGCTAATGTAACCTAACCTCCATTAAACTGATTTAATATAAACCTTATGTAAAAAAAAAGAAAAAAAAATTGGACTCTCCTCATCAAAGCTGAGCCTAACCTAACCTAACCAAATTCCAGCTAATGTAACTTAACCTCCATTAAACTGATTTGATATAAACCTTATGTAAGAAAACGAAATTTGGACACTCCTCATCAAAGCTGAGCCTAACCTAACCTAACCTGACCAAATTCCAGCTAATGTAACCTAACCTCCATTAAACCGATTTAATATACACCTTATGTATAAAAACGAAATTTGGACTCTCCTCATCAAAGCTGAACCTAACCTAACCTAACCTAACCTAACCAAATTCCAGCTAATGTAACCTCACCTCCATTAAACTGATTTAATAGAAACCTTATGTAAGAAAACGAAATTTGGACTCTTCTCATCAAAGCTGAGCCTACCTTAACCTAACCAAATTCCAGCTAATGTAACCTAACCTCAATTAAACTGATTTAATATAAACCTTATGTATAAAAACGAAATTTGGACTCTCCTCATCAAAGCTGAACCTAACCTAACCAAACCTAACCTTGCCTAACCAAATTTCAGCTAATGTAACCTAACCTCCATTAAATTGATTAAATTGAAACCTTATGTAAGAAAACTAAATTTGGACTCTCCTCATCAAAGCTGAGCCTAACCTAACCTAACCTATCCTAACCTAACCAAATTTCAGCTAATGTAACCTAACCTCCATTAAACTGATTTAATATAAACCTTATGTAAGCAAACGAAATTTTGACTCTCCTCTATTATCATCATAACTATTCATATAATGATAATAGCAATATTGATAATTTTAGAAATAATAATGAGAATAGTAATAATTATATAGACAATGATAATTATGTTATTATTATTTCTATTGCCATTATTAGTATGAAAATTATTAGAATAGAATTAATTATTGCTATTATTGCAGTAATTATCAAATATATCATTATAATTATGATTTTATCATTATTATTATTATCATTGTCATTATCATCATAATTATCATCATTATTGTCAATAATAAAGGAATTATCATGAAAATCATCATAATTACCTGAATTAATGTTAAAATACTCATAATTACCACTAAAAAGCGAAAAAGTTTTTTTTTTACGTTTCTCTCAAAAGGCTGTAATATGCTAGATTTTGCCGTTTTTTCGACTTTTGGGATTTTATTACTTCTGGCCTTTATTTCATTATAAATGGACTGAATAATAATTATTATCATTATCATCATTACTGCCATTATTTTCTAATTTCCTTGCAAACACAGAATAATGGAGACTACAAAAGAAAAACATAAAGAATTGTGATAACATAATTTGTGGACTTTTTCTTTCTTTCTTTCTTTTGTTTTCTTTTGTTTTTCTTTTCTTTTCTTTTCTTTTCTTTTATTTTCTAATATTCCTAATGAAATATGTGGTTATTGTTGTTTTTATCATATTTTTATCATATTTTCATCATGAATTTTATTAGAATAGACTTAATTATTGCTATTATTGCAGTAATTATCAAAACTATCATTATAATTATTTTATCTTTATTATCATTATTATTGTCATTATCATCATTATCAAGAAATATGAAAATCATCATAATTACCTGAATTAATGTTAAAATCATCATAATTATCATTTAAAATCGATTTTTTTTTTTTGAAACGTTTCTCTCAAAATGCTGTAATACGCTAGATTTTGCCGTTTTTTCGACTTTTGGGATTTTACTACTTTTCGCTTTTATTTCATTATAAATAGACTATGATTCTTATTATCATCATAATTATCATTATTGTCATTATTCTTATGATTATTATCATTATAGTCATTATCGTCATAATTATCATTATTATTGATATCATTATTGCTGTTACGATAATTATTATTATTGTCATTTTCATCATTAAAACTATTTTTATAATGATAATAACAATAATGATAATTTTTGAAATAATAATAACAGTAATAATAATGATAATGATGATGATATTATTATAATTTGTATTGTCATTATTAGTATGAAAATGATTAAAATAGACTTAATTATTGCTATTATTGCAGTAATTATCAAAACTATAGGTGTAATTATCATTTTATCATTATTATCATTATTATTGTCATTATCATCATGATTATCATCATGAAAATCATCATAATTACCCGAATTAATGTTAAAATCATCATAATTATCATTTAAAAACGAAATAGTTTTTTTTCGACGTTTCTCTCTCGTTTCTCGCTAGATTTTGCCGTTTTTTTGACTTATGGGATTTTACTACTTTTCGCCTTTATTTAATTATAGATGGACTCTATGATTACTATTATCATTATTATCATTATTGTCATGATTCTTATGATTATCATTATAGTCATTATCGTCATAATTATCATTATCATTATTATCATAATTATTATCATAATTATTATTGTCATTTTCATCATTATAACTATTTTTATAACGATAATAACAATAATGATAATATTAGAAATAATAAAGACAGTAATAATAATTATAATGAGAATGATACTGATATTATTATTATTTCTATTGTCATTATTAGTATGAAAATGATTAGAATAGACTGAATTATTGTAGTAATTATCAAAACTATCATTATAATTATCATTTTATCATTTTTATCATTATCATTGTCATTATCATCATGATTATCATCATTATGGTTAATAATGAAGGAATTATCATGAAAATCATCATAATTACCTGAATTAACGTTAAAATTATCATAACTATCATTCAAAAGCGAAAAAGGTTTTTTTTCAACGTTTCTCTCAAAAGGGTGTAATACGCTAGATTTTGCCGTTTTTTCGACTTTTAGGATTTTATTACTTCTGGCCTTTATTTCATTATAAATGGACTGAATAATAATTATTATCATTAATGTCATTATTTTTATGATTATTATCATTATAGTCATTATCATCATGATTATCATTATTATTATCATCATTATTGCAGTTATAATAACTATTATGCTAATTATTATTGCTATTTTTATCATTATAACTATTTATATAATGATAATAGCAATAATGATGATCTTAGAAATAATAATGACAATAATAATAATTATAATGACAATAATAATGATATTATTATTTCTATTGCCATTATTAGTATGGAAATTATTGGAATAGAATTAATTATTGCTATTATTATTATTATTATTATTATTATTATTATTATTATTATTATTATATTAAGCTATATAATGAGCCACACTGAAAAAATCGAGATTTATACCACCAAAGGTGTCAGTGCAGGTCAAGATACAGCTAAGAAAGAATGAATAAAAGAATGTCAGCTAATTACGTAAGAAAAACATGTTAGCTGACGTTTTAAATTTATCAAGAGTCGAAGAAGTTACAATCTCTGAAGGCAATCTATTCCAAAGTCTACAAATGGCAGTAAAAAAGCATCTAGAAAACTGACTTGTAGACGATCGACTTACATCAAACGTCATTGAATTGGTCATAGAACTTCTGGTAATTCTTGCAGGTTGATAAAAATCAGGTAAAAACTTATAGAGGGGATGTGAATTATCGGTTACAATCTTGTATAAGACTGAAAGAGCCCCAATAACAACAATAAATAACCCCAATAAGCCCCAATAATATTTCTCTAAGATGTCCAATGTCCAATTTTAAGTCAGACAGGAGAAATTTAATTAAATTATAAGAACGATCAAGCAGTCTTAATTGTGAGTCTGCAGTAGATAACCACACAGAAGAACAATACTAAAAATGAGGCAGAATAAAAGAAAAGAACACCTACGGTAATTTTTCATTTTCAAGATTTTCTTGCACTTGCAAATGATGCCTAATTTTGATGAAATTCCCCGGGGCCATATTCCTAATATGCAATTCAAATGTAAGTTTGAATAAAGGTTACACCAAAGAGCTTCAATTATCCACCAAGTGTTTAAGACTCCAACCAAGACTTGGAGCTGAGGCAACTGCGTTCGAGACCACTCACAATCATTTCTTTAGACTTAGTAGGATTTAATTTCATGCCCCCCGAGAGCACCACGATTAATCATCATAGGTCTACAGTAGATGTCAGCTATATTTGCCTAGTTGCCGGAGAAGGAATATCAGCATAGAGAGAAGTATCATCAGCATATGCCAACATTTTTATTAGTAATGCCAGACCACATATCGCTTGTATAAAAGATAAAGAGCAAAGGGCCAAGAAATACCCTGAGGAACCCCAGAAGATACATGAGAATACGAGCAAAAAACTACCATCAACATGAACACCTGCTGCCTACCAGTTAAAAATTAATTTAAAAATATTAAAATTTTTCCACCTACACCAAAAGCTGAAAAAAAAACAAAATTAAAATAAAAAAGCGAACAAGTTTTATCATGCCCCTTATCTAAAGCAGACTGCATTTATGCACCAACAAAAGCAGTGCATCATTGCAGCCGAGTCCCTTTCTAAAACCAAACGAGTCTCTGGAAGAAACGGTCTAAAATGACAAAAGATTTTGACCAGCAAACGTTCAAAAACTGGAAAAATTTGAATAAAAGGGGGTAAATTAGGTAATTTAAATAAATTCCTTTAGTCTTTTTAAATCAAAGGGAAAAAGCCCTTGGGCATTTACATAAAGTTCAATAACAAACTTGTTTTTGAAAAAAAAAAAAAAAAAAAAAATTTTTTTTTTTTTTTTTAAAAAATCTGCTAACAAGGTAGCTTTCTCAAAGGACTATAGTAACACTACCCTCAGGTTTCATTAAAGGAGGAATGGAAGACTCAAACCAAACAAAATGTTTTTTGGTTGACCACCTTTATGCGGCTGTGAGGCTTGTGAAGAACTTCTTTCAAGTGAGCATATATTCAGATTTAGCCTCCTTTTAAACATTAGTTGCTGTTTTTGCATGGCAACATAATTCTCCCAACAAAGACGAGAGAGCAGACCAGAGATTGTAGGGAGCATGTTTGCCATAACCTGGTGACACCGTTCATTAAACCATGCTTTATCATGTGAACGAGATTTCAGAGTTTTGTGGGTACAAACTTCGTTATGATGTCCAACAATAAAAAATTAAAACTTAACAGGACAAGGAGATTTTAACATTTCGCCAAAAATGCTATTAAAAGCATGGTAGACACCATTCCAGTTAATTCTAGATTTTAAGAAACTTGTCTAATTGCGTAAAATCTGGCATAGGGAAGTCCAGCTGGATTTACATGCTAGACTCAGTTGGGAAAAACCTATTGGCGCGATGGAGTCTACATCAACTACCCCTCTCACATCAGTTAGCAAAAGATCCAAAAGATTGCCACCCGGGGGAAGGCCCGCCCCCCAACCCACTGAAAAAACCCAACCTTGGCTTTCCCCCCTTTTGGAAAAAACCCTATAAATATAAAACAAGATTTAATTCATTTCTTGAAAGAAATGACGAATCAACAAACAATCA
>NC_091550.1:25965983-25971718 GCF_042767895.1 Penaeus vannamei | reverse complement strand
AAATAAAAAAAACGGCAAAATATAGCGTATTATAGACTTTTGAGAGAAATGTCGAAAGAAACCCATTTTCGCTTTTTATTGGTAATTATTAGAATTTTAACATTAATTCAGGTAATTGGGATGATTTTCATGATGATTCCTTCATTATACACAATAATGATGATAATTATGATGATAATGAGAATGATAATGACAATAATAATGATAATAATGATAAAATAGTAATTAAGTTAATTTTGATAATTACTGCAATAATAGCAATAATCAACTGCATTCCAATAATTTTCAGACTAATAATGATAATTCTGAAAATAATAAGAACAGTAATTATAATAATAATAGCCGTGTTATAATTACTTTTATTATTAATATTGTTATCATTGTCGTTATTATTATTAGGAAAAACATTAAAATAGTGTTGATTATTGCTATTTTTGCAATTATTAGGCAAATAATCATTATAATTATCATTGTATAATTATTATCATAATTATTGTTCTAATTGCTCTCATAATTATCATTATTATCGTCATTATTCTCTTTATTGATGGGGTTATCATGTAAATCTTCATAATTAGCAGAATTATTGCTAAGATCATAATCATCCTTTAAACTCGAAAAAGGGGAGTTTTCTACTCATCTCTCCTGAGGCTGTATTTCGCTAGATTTCGCCGGTTTTTCGACTTTTGGGATTTATCTACTTTTAGCCTTTTTCTCATTATAGATGGACTTTATAATGATAATTATCATCATTATTGTCATTATCATCATCATTATTATCATTACTGTCATTATCGCCCTAATCACCCTTAATATAGTCATTATAATTATCATCATCTTATTCATTTTCATTTGTCATTTTCATCATTATAATTATTTTAATAATAATAATGACAATAATGATAATTCTGGAAATAATAACAATAATAAGGATTATAATAAAAATAATAGCCGTGTTATAATTACTTCTATTATTATTTGTTATCATTGTCGTTATTATTATTAGGAAAATCATTAGAATAGTGTTGATTATTGCTATTATTGCAATTATTAGGCAAATCATCATTATAATTATCATTGTATAATTATTATTATAATTATTGTCCTAATTACTCTCATAATTATCATTATTATCGTCATTATTGTCATTATTGATGGGGTTATCATCAAAATCATCATAATTAGCAGAATTATTGCGAAGATCATCATAATCATCCTTTAGACTCGAAAAAGTGAGGTTTTCGACTCATCTCTCCAAAGGCTGTATTTCGCTAGATTTCGCCGGTTTTTCGACATATGGCATTTTTCTATTCTTAGCCTTTTTCTCATTATAGATGAGCTTTATAATGATAATTATCATCAGTATTGTTATTATCATCATTATTGTTATTATCATCATTATTATCATTACTGTCATTATCGCCCTAATCACCCGTAATATAGTCATTATAATAATCAACATCTTAATTAATGTCATTTTCATCATTATAATTATTTTAATAATGATAATGACAATAATGATAATTCTGGAAATAGTAACAACAATAATAAGGATTATAATAACAATAATAGCCGTGTTATAATTACTCCTATTATTATTTCTGTTATCATTCTCGTTATTATTATTAGGAAAAACATTAGAATAGTGTTGATTATTGCTATTTTTGCAATTAGGTAAATCATCATTATAATTATCATTGTATAATTATTATCATAATTATTGTCCTAATTGCTCTCATAATCATTATCGTCATTATCGCCCTAATCACCCTTAATATATTCATTATAATTATCTTCATCTTAATTATTAATGTCATTTTCATCATTATAATTATCTTAATAATGATAATGACAATAATGATAATTCTGGAAATAATAAGAACAATAATAAGGATTATAATAACAATAATAGCCGTGTTAAAATTACTTCTATTATTATTTCTGTTATCATTGTC
Source organism: Penaeus vannamei (assembly GCF_042767895.1). Lineage (NCBI taxonomy): Eukaryota > Metazoa > Arthropoda > Malacostraca > Decapoda > Penaeidae > Penaeus > Penaeus vannamei. The sequence continues at coordinate 25,969,763 of NC_091550.1, read as the reverse complement.
GTTATTATTATTAGGAAAATCATTAGTATAGTGTTGATTATTGCTATTATTGCAATTATTAGGCAAATCATCATTATGATTATCATTGTATAATTATTATAATAATTATTGTCCTAATTACTCTCATAATTATCATTATTATCGTCATTATTGTCATTATTGAGTCAGTTATCATGAAAATCATCATAATTAGCAGAAATATTGCTAAGATCATCAGAATCATCCTTTAAACTCGAAAAAGGGGGGTTTTCGACTCATCTCTCCAAAATCTGTATTTCGCTTGACTTCGCCGGTTTTTCGACTTTTGGAATTTTTCTACTTTTAGCCTTTTTCTCATTATAGATGGGCTTTATAATGATAATTATCATCATTATTGTTATTATCATCATCATTATCATTACTGTCATTATCTCCCTAATCACCCTTAATATAGTCATTATAATAATCATCATCTTAATTGTTAATGTCATTTTAATCATTATAATTATTTTGATAATGATAATGATAATAATGATAATTCTGGAAATAATAACAACAATAATAAGGATTATAATAACAATAATAGCCGTGTTATAATTACTTTTATTATTATTTTTGTTATTATTGTCGTTATTATTATTATGAATCTCATTAGAATAGTGTTGATTATTGCTATTATTGCAATTATTAGGCATATCATCATTATAATTATCATTGTATAATCATTATCATAATTATTATCCTAATTACTCTCATAATTATCATTATTATCGTCATTATTGTCATTATTCATGGGGTTATCATCCAAATCATCATAATTAGCGAAAATATTGCTAAGATCATCATAATCATCCTTTAAACTCGAAAATAGCGGGTTTTCGACTAATCTCTCCAAAGGCTGTATTTCGCTAGATTTCGACGGTTTTTCGACTTATGGGATTTTTCTACTTTTAGCCTTTTTCTCATTATAGTTGGGCTTTATAATGATAATTATCATTATTGTCATTATAATCATGATGATAATGACAATAATAATGATAATTATAATAAAATGATAATTATAATAATAATTTTGATAATTTCTGCAATAATATGAATAATTAAGTCTATTCTAATAATTTTCATAATAATAATGACAATAGAAATAATACTATCATTATCATTGTCATTATAATTATCATCAATGTCATTATTATTTCTAATATTATCATTATTGTTATCATCATTATAAAAATAGTTATAATGATGAAAATGACAATAATAATGAGCATATTAGTTATTATAACTGCAATAATGATAATAATAATAATGATAATTATGACGATAATGACTATAATGATAATAATCATAAGAATAATGGCAATGATGATGATAATGATGATAATAATAATCATAGAGTCAATTTATAATGAAATAAAGGCGAAAAGTAGTAAAATCCCAAAAGTCGAAAAAACGGCAAAATCTAGCGTATTCTTTTGAAAGAAACGTCGAAAAAAAACTTGTTCGCTTTTGAATGATTATTATGATGATTTTAACATTAATTCAAGTAATTATGATGATTTTCATAATAATTCCTTTATTATTAACCATAATGATGATAATATTGATGATAATGACAATAATAATGATAAAATGATAATTATAATGATAGTTTTGATAATTACTGTAATAATAGCAATAATTAAGTCTCTTCTAATAATTTTCATACTAAAAATGATAATAGAAGTAATAATAATATCATTATCATTGTCATATAATCATTATTACTGTCCTTATTATTTCTAGAATTACCATTATTGTCATTATCATTATAAAAATAGTTATAATGATAACAATGACAATAATAATTTGCATAATAATTATTATAGCTGCAATAATGACAATAATAATGATAATTATGACGATAATGACTATAATGATAGTAATCATAAGAATAATGACAATAATGATAATAATGGTGATATTAATAATTATACAGTCTATTTATAATGAAATAAAGGTGAAAAGTAGTAAAATCCCAAAAGTCGAACTAACGGCAGAATCTCCTTTCGAGAGAAAACGTCGAAAAAAACCTTTTTCGCTTTTAAATGATGATTATGATGATTTTAACCTTAATTCAGGTAATTATGATTATTTTCCTAACAATTACTTTATTATTAACCATAATGATGATAATCATGATGATAATTAAAATTATAAAGATAATGATAAAATGTTAATTATAATGATAGTTTTGATAATTACTGCAATAATAGCAATAATTAATGACAATAGAAATAATAGTATCATCATCATGGTAATTATAATTATTATTACTGTCATTATTATTTCTAAAATTATCATTTTTGCTATTATTATTATAGAGTCCATTCACGAAATAAAGACAAAAAGTAGTAAAATCCTGAAAGTCGAAAAATTGCAAAATCAAGCGTATTACAGCCTTTTGAGAGAAACGACGAAAAATCCGTTTTCGCTTTTAAATGATAATTATGATGATTTTAATATTAATTCAGGTAATTATGATGATTTTCATGATAATTCCCTTATCATTAACCATAATGATGATAATCGTGATGATAGTGACAATAATAATTATGATAATGATAAAATGATAATTATAATAGTTTTGATAATTACATTGGCCGTGACGTCACGGTCGAGATGAACAGGAACAGTAAGTATGCGAGAGTCCCCGCGCATGCGCAGTGGAGAATTTGGTCAGTATTCCTGCAGCTCCCGTGTGAATCTCACCTCCTTATATTATTTATTTTATTTATTTTGAAAATTAAATAGCTTCGTTATTATTAATTTGCTAGATAAGTTAATTTAATGAAAAGTGATTGATAATTAAATATATTTAAAGCTATAAGGTTAGTTTTCGTCGTTTCAGTGGTGACGCCTTTTTCCAATAATACCTTTGAATCATAATATAGATATCTCTTAAAAGAAAGACACGAGAAGAAGAGAGAAAAGAAACAGAACATGAGACAAAGATCACTGTTTTCTTTGAACGCAGTATACGTAAGAAAACAAGGATTCTGAGACTACATAGGAGAAACTTGTATATATATATATATATATATATATATATATATATATATATATATATATATATATATATATATATATATATATATATATATATATGCATTTACTATTATCACTATTATTATTATTATTACTTTCATCACCAGAATTGCATCATTACGATAATATTACTGCTGTTATGACAAATATCACTACTACTTTCATGACAAATATCACTACTACTGTTATGACACGTAAAACTTAATAATAGTCGGAATAACAATATAAGCAATTGTGATGTTAAAAACAATACTGCTTGTAATGATAACAATACTACTAGTCATGATAGTGGTGATAATCTCATCATATATACCAAACAGCGATCAGAAATCAACAGTTCTTATGTATGATTACGTATATCGAGTTCAGAGGATGCATGGAAGTAAAGAAATATATAATTATTCACTCCCCGTTTTCTAATTTCCATGCAAACACAGAATAATGGAGACTACAAAAGAAAAACATAAAGAATGGTGATAACATAATTTGTGGACTTTTTTCTTTCTTTCTTTCTTTTGTTTTCTTTTCTTTTTTTTCTTTTCTTTTCTTTTCTGATATTCCTAATGAAATATGTGGTTATTGTTTTTTTATCATATTTTTATCATATTTTCATCATGAATTTTATTAGAATAGACTTAATTACTTCTATTATTGCAGTAATTATCAAAACTATCATTATAATTATCATTTTATCATTATCATTATTATTGTCAT
>NC_091550.1:25918483-25960983 GCF_042767895.1 Penaeus vannamei | reverse complement strand
TGTAATTATGATTTTTGCATTATTATTGTCATTGTCTTTGTCATTATCATCATAATTATGATTTTATCATTATTATTGTCATTATAATTGTCATTATCATCATAATTAATATCATTATTGCATATATTGATGGAATTATCATGAAAATCATCAGAATTACCTAAACTAATGTTAAAATCCTCATAATTACCAATAAAAAGTAATACGCTAGATTTTGCCGTTTTTTCGACTGTTGGGATTTTATTACTTTTGGGCTTCATTTCATTATAAATGGACTGGATAATAATTATTATCATCATTATTACCATTACTGCCATTATTCTTATGGTTATTATCATTATAGTTATTATCATCATCATTATCATTATTATTATCATTATTGCAGTTATAATGATTATTATGCTAATTATTATAGCTATTTTCATCATCATAACTATTTTTATAATGATAATAGCAATAATGATAATTTTAGAAATAATAATGACAATAGTAATAATTATAATGACAATGATAATGATATTATTTCAGTTGTCATTATTAATCTGAAAATTATTGGAATAGAGTTGATTATTGCTATTATTGCAGTAATTATCAAAATTATCATTATAATTATGATTTTATCATTATTAACATTGTTATATTCATTATCATTGTCATTATCATCATAATTATCATTATATCATATAATGAAGGAATTATCATGAAAATCATCACAATTACCTGAATTAATGTTAAAATCCTCATAATTACCAATAAAAACCGAAAAAGTTTTTTTTTTACGTTTCTCTCAAAAGGCTAGATTTTCCGTTTTTTTTCGACTTCTGGGATTTTATAATTTTTGCCTATATTTCATTATAAATGGACTGGATGGATAATAATTGTTATCATCATTATTATCATTACTGTCATGATTTTTATGATTATTATCATTATAGGCATTATCATCATGATTATCATCATTATTATAATCATCATTATTGCAGTTATAATGATTATAATGCTCATTATTATAGCTATTTTCATTATCATAACTATTTTTATAATGATAATAGCAATAATGATAATTTTAAAAATAATAATGACAATAGTAATAGTTATAATGACAAGGATAATGATGTTATTATTATTTCTATTGTCATTATTAGTCTGGAAATTATTGGAATAGAGTTGATTATTGGTATTATTGCAGTAATTATCAACATTATCATTATAGTTATGATTTTATTATTATCATCATTATTATTGTCATTATCATTGTCATTATCATCATAATTATCATCATTATTGCATATAATGAAGGAATTATCATGAAAATCATCACAATTACCTGAATTAATGTTAAAATCCTCATGATTACCAATAAAAAACTAAAAAGTTTTTTTCGACGTTTCTCTGAAAAGGCTGTATTTACGCTAGATTTTGCCGTTTTTTCGAATTACTTTTGGCCTTTATTTCATTATAAATGGACTGGATAATTAAAAACCTCATTATTATCATTACTGTAATTATTCTTATGATTATTATCATTATAGTCATTATCATCATGATTATCATCATTATTGCAGTTATAATGATTATTATGCTCATTATTATAGCTATTTTCATCATCATAACTATTGTTATAATGATAATAGCAATAATGATAATTTTAGAAATAATAATAACAATAGTAATAATTATAATGACAATGATAATGATATTATTATTTCTATTGTCATTATTATATGAAAAATATTGGAATAGAGTTGATTATTGCTATTATTGCAGTAATTATCAAAATTATCATTATAATTATGATTTTATCATTATTATCATTATTATTGTCATTATCATTGTCATTATCATCATTATTATCAAAATTATTGCAGTTATAATGATTATTATGCTCATTATTATAGCTATTTTCATCATCATAACTATTTTTATAATGATAATAGCAATAATGATAATTTTAGAAATAATAATGAGAATAGTAATAATTATAATGACAAGGATAATGATGTTATTATTATTGCTATTGTCATTATTAGTCTGAAAAATATTGGAATAGAGTTGAGTATTGCTATTATTGCAGGAATTATCAAAATTATCATTATAACTATGATTTTATCATTATTATCATTATTATTGTCATTATCATTGTCATTATCATCATAATTATCATCATTATTGCATATAATGAAGGAATTATCATGAAAATCATCACAATTACCTGAATTAATTTTAAAATCCTTATAATTACCAATAAAAAGCGAAAAAAGTTTTTTTTCGACGTTTCTCTCAAAAGGCTAGATTTTGCTCTTTTTTTTCGACTTATGGGATTTTATTACTTTTGGCCTTTATTTCATTGTTAGACTTGTCCATGTGATATTAATTTTGTTTACAATCAAGAAGGTCCATAGTGTATTGGCCAGCACTAGCCAGAGATGACCCCTTTTTAAGAACCCAAGTCCCTCTTTCAGTGGTAACCCGTCCCTGCTGAATGAGGATCATATTATCTATTCATTTTCTTCAGTGATTTTTTTTATTATTGCCTTTTATTTATTTATTTATTTTTATTTTTTTTTTGTCATTTCGATACAACAAGAAGCCAAGAACGCACATAATTAGACCCTATTTCACTACGGGACTTGTACCTGGGTTATGGGACTTCCTCGCGAGGAAGTGAACAAGTCCTCTCTCTTCTTTCTCTCGGCCTAAGCCGCCATCCATCGATGGACTGGATGATTTTCGGGCTTCCCCTCAATAGTAAACCTTGCACTAGTTGTTAAAGGAGAAGAGCTAACACCAATAAATATACGTCAATAATGATAATTTTAGAAATAATTATGACAATAATAATAATTATAATGACAATGATAATGATTTTATTATTTCTATTGTTATTATTAGTATGAAAATTATTTTAATAGACTTAATTATTGCTATTATTGCAGTAATCATCAAAATTATCATTATAATTATGATTTTATCATTATTATTGTCATTATCATTGTCATTATCATCATAATTATCATCATTATTGTCAATAATAAAGGAATTATCGTGAAAATCATCATTATCATTACTGTCATTATTTTCATGATTATTATCATTATAGTCATTATCATCATGATTACCATTATTATTATCATCATATTGCAGTTATAATAATTATTATGCTAATTATTATTCCTATTTTTATCATTTTAATTATCTATATATTGATAATTGCAATAATGATAATTTTAGAAATAATAATGACAATCATGATAATTCATTATAAATGGAATGAATAATAATTACATTATTATAATTATTATCATTACTGTCATAGTCATAATGATAATTTTAGAAATAATAATAATAATAATAATTATAATGACAATGATAATGATGTTATTATTATTTCTATTGCCATTATTAGTATGAACATTATTGGAATAGAGTTAATTATTGTTATTATTGCAGTAATTATCAAAATTATCATTATAATTATGATTTTATCATTATTATTGTCATTATTATCATAATTATCATAAATATTGTCAATAATAAAGGAATTATCATGAAAATCATCATAATTACCTGAATTAATGTTAAAATCCTCATAATTACCATTAAACAGTGAAAAACGTTTTTTTTTAGACGTTTCTTTTTCGACTTTGGGGATTTTATATGGACTGAATAATAATTATTATCATCATTATTATCACTACTGTCATTATTTTCATGAATATTATGATAATCATGATGATAATGACAAAGATAATTGTCATTATTATTTCTAAAATTATTATTATTGCTATCATCATTATATAAATAGTTATAATGATAAAAATAACAATAATGATTAGCACAATAATTATTATAACTGCAATAATGGTAATAATAATGATAATCATGATGATAATGACTATAATGATAATAATCATGAAAATAATGACAGTAATGATAATGATGATGATGATAATTATTATTCAGTCCATTAATAATGAAATAAAGGCCGGAAGTAATATAATCCCATAAGTCGAAAAAGACGGCAAAATCTAGCGTATTACAGCCTTTTGAGAGCAACGTCGAAAAACACCTTTTTCGCTTTTTAATGGTAATTATTAATGTTTTTTAACACTGATTCAGGTAATTATGATGATTTTCACGATAATTCCTTTATTATTGAAAAAATGATGATAACTATGATGATAATGACAATGATAATGACAATAATAATGATAAAATCATAATTATAATGATAATTTTGATAATTACTGCAATAATAGCAATAATGAACTCTATTCCAATTATTTTCATACTATTAATGGCAATAATAATAATAATATCATTATAATTGTCATTAAAATTATTTTTATTGTCATTATTATTGATAAAAATTATTATTGCTATTATCATTATATAGAGAATTATAATGATAAAAATAGCAATAATGATTAGCATAATAATTATCATAACTGCAATAATGATGATAATAATAATGATAATCATGATAGTAATGACTATCATGATAACAATCATGAAAATAATGACAGTAATGATGATAATGATGATAATAATTATTATTCAGTCCATTTATAATGAAATAAAGGCCAGAAGTAATAAAATCCCAAAAGTCGAAAAAACGGCAAAATCTAGCGTATTAATTAATGGTAATTATGATGATTTTAACATTAATTGAGGTAATTATGATGATTTTCATGATAATTCCTTTATTACTGACAATAATGTTGATAATTATGATGATAATGACAATGATAATGACACTAATAACGATACAATCATAATTATAATGATAATATTGAAAATTACTGCAATAATTAACGCTATTCCAATAACTTTCATACTAATAATGGCATTAGATATAATAATAAAATCACTATCATTGTCATTACAATTATTATTTTTGTCATTATTTCTAAAATTATCATTATTGCTATTATCATTACATATATAGTTATAATGATAAAAATAGCAATAATAATTAGCATAATAATTATTATAACTGCAATAATGATGATAATAATAATCATAATCATGATGATAATGACTATAATGATAATAATCATGAAAATAATGTCAGTAATGATAATAATGATGATAAAATTATTATTCAGTCCATTTATAATGAAATAAAGACCAAAAGTAATAAAATACGAAAAGTCGAAAAAAACGGAAAATAAAGCGTATTACAGCCTTTTGAGAGGAATGTCGAAAAAAAACCTTTTTCGCTTTAAACATTAATTCAGGTAATTATGATAATTCCTTTATTATTGAGAAAAATTATGATAATTATGATGATAATGACAATGATAACAATAATAATGATAAAATCATAATTATAATGATAATTTTGATAATTACTGCAATAATTAACTCCATTCCAATAATTTCCATACTAATAATAACATCATTATCATTGTCATTATAATTATTATTATTGTCATTATTATTTTTAAAATTATCATTATATCTATTATCATTATATAAATAGTTATAAAGATAAAAATAGCAATAATAATTAGCATAATAATTATTATATGTCATGATAATAATCATGAAAATAATGGCAGTAATGATGATAATGATAATAATCATTATTCAGTCCATTTATAATGAAATAAAGGCCAGAAGTAATAAAATCCCAAAAGTCGAAAAAGCGGCAAAATCTAGCGTATTACAGCCTTTTGAGAGAAACGTAAAAAAAAACTTTTTCGCTTTTTAGTGGTAATTATGAGTATTTTAACATTAATTCAGGTAATTATGATTATTTTCATGATAATTCATTTATTATTGACAATAATGATGATAATTATGATGATCATGACAATGATAATAATAATAATGATAAAATCATAATTATAATGATATATTTGATAATTACTGCAATAATAGCAATAATTGATTCTATTCTAATAATTTTCATACTAATAATGGCAATATAAATAATAATAACATAATTATCATTGTCTATATAATTATTACTATTCTCATGATTATTTCTAAAATTATCAATATTGCTATTATCATTATATGAATAGTTATGATGATAATAGAGGAGAGTCAAAATTTCGTTTGCTTACATAAGGTTTATATTAAATCAGTTTAATGGAGGTTAGGTTACATTAGCTGAAATCTGGTTAGGTTAGGTTAGGTTAGGCTCAGCTTTGATGAGGAGAGTCCAAATTTCGTTTTCTTACATAAGGTTTCAATTTAATCAATTTAATGGAGGTTAGGTTACATTAGCTGAAATTTGGTTAGGTAAGGTTAGGTTAGGTTAGGTTAGGTTCAGCTTTGATGAGGAGAGTCCAAATTTCGTTTTTATACATAAGGTTTATATTAAATCAGTTTAATGGAGGTTAGGTTACATTAGCTGGAATTTGGTTAGGTTAGGTTAGGCTCAGCTTTGATGAGAAGAGTCCAAATTTCGTTTTCTTACATAAGGTTTATATTAAATCAGTTTAATGGAGGTTAGGTTACATTTCCTGGAATTTGGTTAGGTTAGGTTAGGTTAGGTTAGGCTGAGCTTTGATGAGGAGAGTCCAAATTTTGTCATTTTTACATAAGGTTTATATTAAATCAGTTTAATGGAGGTTAGGTTACATTAGCTGGAATTTGGTCAGGTTAGGTAAGGTTAGGCTCAGCTTTGATGAGGAGTGTCCAAATTTCGTTTTCTTACATAAGGTTTATATCAAATCAGTTTAATGGAGGTAAAGTTACATTAGCTGGAATTTGGTTAGGTTAGGTTAGGCTCAGCTTTGATGAGGAGTGTCCAAATTTCGTTTTCTTACATAAGGTTTATATTAAATCAGTTTAATGGAGGTTAGGTTACATTAGCTGGAATTTGGTTAGGTTAGGTTAGGTTACGTAAGGCTCAGCTTTGATGAGGAGAGTCCAAATTTCTTTTTCTTACATAAGGTTTATATCAAATCAGTTTAATGGAGATTAGGTTACATTAGCTGGAATTTGGTTGGGTTAGGTTAGGTAAGGTTAGGTCAGATTAGGCTCAGCTTTGATGAGGAGAGTCCAAATTTCGTTTTCTTGCATAACGTGTATATTAAATCAGTTTAATGGAGGATAGGTTACATTACCTGGAATTTGGTTAGGTTAGGTTAGGTTAGGCTCAGCTTTGATGAGGAGAGTCCAAATTTCGTTTTCTTACATAAGGTTTATATTAAATCAGTTTCATGGAAGTTAGGTTACATTAGCTAGAATTTGGTTAGGTTAGGTTAGGTTAGGTTAGGCTCAGCTTTGATGAGGAGAGTCCAATTTTCGTTTATTTACATAAGGTTTATATTAAATCAGTTTAATGGAGGTTAGGTTACATTAGCTGAAATTTGGTTAGGTTAGGCTCAGCATTAATGAGGAGAGTCCAAATTTCGTTTTCTTACATAAGGTTGATATTAAATCAGTTTAATGGAGGTTAGGTTACATTAGCCGGAATTTGGTTAGGTTAGGTTAGGTTAGGTTAGGCTCAGCTTTGATGAGGAGAGTCCAAATTTCGTTTCCTTACATAAGGTTTATATTAAATCAGTTTAATGGAGGTTGGGTTACATTAGCTGGAATTTTGTTAGGTTAGGTTAGGTTAGGCTCAGCTTTGATGAGGAGAGTCTAAATTTCGTTTTCTTACATAAAGTTTATAATAAATCAGTTTAATGGAGTTTAAGTTACCTCATCAGAGATGAGCCTAACCTAACCAAAATCCAACTAATGTAACCTAATCTCCATTAAACTGATTTAATATAAACATTATGTAAGAAAACGAAATTTGGACTCTCCTCATCAAAGCTGAGCCTAACCTAACCTAACCTAACTAAATTCCAGCTAATGTAACCTAACCTCCATTAAACTGACTTAATATAAACCTTATGTAAGAAAACGAAATTTGGACTCTCCTTATCAAAGCTGAGCCTAACCTAACCTAATCTAAACTAACCATATTCATGCTAATGTAACCTAACCTCCAGTAAACTGATTTGATATAAACCTTATGTAAGAAAACGAAAATTGGACTCTCCTCATCAAAGCTGTGCATAACCTAACCTAACCAAATTCCAGCTAATGTAACCTAACTTCCATTAAACTGATTTAATAAAAACCTTATATAGGGAAACGAAATTTGGACTCTCCTCATCAAAGCTGAGCCAAACCTAACCAAACCAAACCAAATTCAAGCTAATGTGACCTAACCTCCATTAAACTGATTTGATATAAACTTTATGGAAGAAATCGAAATTTGAACTCTCTTCATCAAAGCTGAGCCTAAATTAACATAACCTAATCTAACCTAACCAAATTCAAGCTAATGTAACCTAACCTCCATTAAACTGATTTAATATAAACCTTATGTAAGAAAACGAAATTTGGACTCTCCTCATCAAAGCTGAGCCTAACCTAACCTAACCTAACCTAACCAAGTTCCAGGTTATGCAACCTAACCTCCATTAAACTGATAAAATATAAACCTTATGTAAGAAAAGGAAATTTGGACACTCCTCATCAAAGCTGAGCCTAACCTAACGAAACTTAACCAAATTCCAGCTAATGTAACCTAACCTCCATTAAACTGATAAAATATAAACCTTATGTAAGAAAACGAAATTTGGACACTCCTCATCAAAGCTGAGCCTAACCTAACCTAAACTAAGCAAATTCATGCTAATGTAACCTAAACTCCATTAAACTGATTTAATATAAACAAAATTTGGACTCTACTCATCAAAGCTGAGCTTAACCTAACCTAACCTAACCAAATTCAGCAAATGTAACCTTACCTCCATTAAACTGGTTTAATATAAACCTTATGTAAGAAAACGAAATTTGGACTCTCCTCATCAAAGCTCAACCTAACCTAACCTAACATAACCTAACCTAGCCAAATTCCAGTATGTAACCTAACCTCCATTAAACTGATTTAATCTAAACCTTATGTAAGAAAACGAAATTTGGACTCTCCTCATCAAAGCTGAGCCTAACCTAACCAAACCTAACCTAACCTAACCAAGTTCCAGCTAATGTAACCTAACCTCCATTAAACTAATTTCATATAAACGTTATGTAAGAAAAGGAAATATGGACTCTCCTCATCAAAGCTGTGCCTAACCTAACCTAACCTAACCTAACCTGACCAAATTCCAGCTAATGTAACCTAACCTCTATTAAAGTGATTAAATATAAACCTTATATATATATATATATATATATATATATATATATATAAACGAAATTTGGACTCTCCTCATCAAAGCTGAGCCTAACCTAACCTAACCTAACGAAATTCCAGCTAATGTAAGCTAATCTCCATTAAACTGGTTTAATTTAAACATTATGTAAGAAAACGAAATTTGGACTCTCCTCATCAAAGCTGAGCCAAACCTAACCTAAAATAACATAACATAACATAACCAAATTCAAGCTAATGTAACCTAATCTCCATTAAACTGATATGATATAATCCTTATGTAAGAAAACGAAATTTGGACTGTCGTCATCAAAGCAGAACGAAACCTAACCTAACCTAACCTAACCAAATTCCAGCTAATGTAACCTAACCTCCATTAAACTGATTTAATATAAACCTTATGTAAGAAAACGAAATTTAGACTCTCCTCATCAAAGCTGAGCCTAACCTAACCTAACCTAACCTATCCAAATTCCAGCTAATGTAACCTAGCCTCCATTAAACTGATTTAATATAAATCTTATGTAAGAAAACGAAATTTGGACTCTCCTCATCAAAGCTGAGCCTAATCTAACCTAACCTAACCTAACCGAATTCCAGCTAATGTAACCTAACCTCCATTAAACTTATGCAATATAAACCTTATGTAAGAAATCGAAATTTGAACTCTCCTCATCAAAGCTGAGCCTAATCTAACCTAACCTAACCTAAACAAATCCCAGCTAATGTAACCTAACCTCCATTAAATTGATTTAATATAAAACCTTATGTAAGAAAACGAAACATGGACTCTCCTCATCAAAGCAGGAGCCTAACCTAACCTAACCTAATTAAATTCCAGCTAATGTAACCTAACCTCCATTAAACTGATTTAATATAAACATTATGTAAGAAAACGAAATTTGGACTCTCCTCATCAAAGCTGAGCCTAATCTAACCTAACCTAACCTAACCTAACCAAATTCCAGCTAATGTAACCTAAACTCCATTAAAAAAATTAATATAAACCTTATGTAAGAAAACGAAATTTGGACTCTTCTCATCAAAGCTGGGCCTAACCTAACCTAACCAAGTTCCAGCTAATGTAACCTAACCTCCATTAAACTGATTTAATATAAACTTTATGTAAGAAAACGAAATTTGGCCTCTCCTCATCAAAGCTGAGCCTAACCTAACCTAACCTAACGTAACCTAACCTAACCTAACCAAATTCCAGGAAATGTAACCTAACCTCCATTAAACTGGTTTAATATAAACCTTATGTAAGAAAACGTAATTTGGACTCTCCTCATCAAAGCTGAGCCTAACCTAACCTAATCAAATTCCAGCTAATGTAACCTAACCTCCATTAAACTGATTTAATATAAACCTTATGTAAGAAAACCAAATTTGGACTCTCCTTATCAAAGCTGAGCCTAACCTAACCTAACCTAAACTAAGCAAATTCCAGCTAATGTAACCTAACCTCCATTAAACTGATTTAATATAAACCTTATGTAAGAAAACGAAATTTGGACTCTCCTCATCAAAACTGAGCATAACCTAACCTAACCTCACCAAATTCCAGGAAATGTAACCTAACCTCCATTAAACTGATTTAATATAAACTTCATGCAAGAAAACGAAATTTGGACTCTCCTCATCAAAGCTGAGCCTAACCTAACCAAATTTCAGCTAATGTAACCTAACCTCCATTAAACTGGTTTAATTTAAACCTTATGTAAGAAAACGAAATTTAGCCTCTCCTCATCAAAGCTGAGCCTAACCTAACCTAACCTAACCTAACGTAACGAAATTCCAGCTAATGTAACCTAACCTCCATGAAACTGATTTAATATAAACCTTAAATAAGAAAAGGAAATTTGGACTCTCCTCATTAAAGCTGAGCATAACCTAACCTAACCTAACTAAATTCCAGCTAATGTAACCTAACCTCCATTAAATTTTTTGATATAAACCTTATGTAAGAAAACGAAATTTGGACTCTCCTCATAACAGCCGAACCTAACTAAACCTAACCTAACCTAATCTAACCTAACCAAATTCCAGCAAATTAACCTTACCTCCATTAAACTGATTTGATATAAACATTATGTAAGAAAACGAAATTTGGACTCTCCTCATCAAAGCTGAGCATCACTTAACCTAACCTAATCTAACCTAACCAAATTCCAGCTAATGTAAAATAACCTCCTTTAAACTGATTTAATATAAACCTTATGTAAGAAAACGAAATTTGGACCCTACTCATCAAAGCTGAGCCTAAAATTCCATCAAATGTAACCTAACTTCCATTAAACTGGTATAATATAAACCTTTGTAAGAAAACGAAATTTGGACTCCCCTCATCAAAGCCTAACCTAACCTAAACTAACATAAACTAACCTAACCTAACCAAATTCCAGTAATGTAACCTAACCTCCATTAAACTGATTTAATATAAACCTTATGTAAGAAAACGAAATTTGGACTCTCCTCATCAAAGCTGAGCCTAACCTAACCTAACCCTAACCTAACCAAATTCATGCTAATGTAACCTAACCTCCATTAAACTGATTTAATATAAACCTTATGTAAGAAAACGAAATTTGGACCCTACTCATCAAAGCTGAGCATAACCTGACCTAACCTAACCTAACCTAACCAAATTCCAGCAAATGTAACGTAACCTCCATTAAACTGGTTTAATATAAACCTTATGTAAGAAAACGAAATTTGGACTTTCCTGATCAAAGCTGAGCCTAACCTAACCTAACCTAACCTAACTAAATTCCAGCTAATGTAACCTATCCTCAATTAAATTAATTTCTTATAAACCTTATGTAAGAAAACGAAATTTGGACCCTACTCATGAAAGCTGAGCCCAACTTAACTTAACCTAACCTAATCTAACCTAACCAAATTCAAGCTAATGTAACCTAAACTCTATTAAACTGATTAAATATAAACCTTATGTAAGGAAACGAAATTTGGACTCTCCTCGTCAAAGCTGAGCCTAACTTAACCTAACCTAACCTAACCTAAACTAACCAAATTCCAGCTAATGTAACCTAACCTCCATTAAACTGATTTAATATAAACCTTATGTAAGAAAACGAAATTTGAAGCCTACTCATCAAAGCTGAGCCCAACCTAACCTAACCAAACCAAATTCCAGCAACTGTAACCTAACCTCCATTAAACTGGTTTAATATAAACCTTATGTAAGAAAACAAAATTTGGACTCTCCTCATCAAAGCCTAACCTAACCTAACCTAACCAAATTCCAGTAATGTAACCTAACCTCCATTAAACTGATTTAATATAAACCTTATGTAAGAAAACGAAATTTGAACTCTCCTCACCAAAGCTGAGCCTAACTTAACCTAACGAAATTCCAGCTAATGTAACCTAACCTCCATTAAACTGATTTAATATCAACCTTATGTAAGAAAACGAAATTTGAACTCTCCTTATCAAAGCTGAGCCTAACCTAACCTAACCAAAATCATGCTAATGTAACCTAACCTCCATTAAACTGATTTAATATAAACCTTATTTAAGAAAACGAAATTTGGACTCTCCTCATCAAAGATGAGCCTAACCTAACCTAACCTAACCAAATTCCAGTAATGTAACCTAACCTCCATTAAACTGATTTAATATAAACCTTATTTAAGAAAACGAAATTTGGCCTCTCCTCAACAAAGCTGAGCCTAACCTAACCTAACCTAACCAAATTCCAGGAAATGTAACCTAACATCCATTAAACTAGTTTAATATAAACCTTATGTTAAAAAAAAACACGAAATTTGGACTCTCCTCATCAAAGCTGAGCCTAACCTAACCTAAACTAACCAAATTCATGCTAATGTAACCTAACCTCCATTAAACTGATTTAATATAAACCTTATGTAAGAAAACGAAATTTGGACTCTCCTCATCAAAGCTGAGCATAACCTAACCTAACCTAACCAAATTCCAGCTAATGTAACCTAACCTCCATTAAACTGATTTAATATAAACCTTATGTAAGAAAACGAAATTTGGACTCTCCTAATCAAAGCTGAGCCTAACCTAACCTAACCTAACCTAACCAAATTCCAGATAATGTAACCTGACCTCCATTAAACTGATTCAATATAAACCTTATGTAAGAAAACGAAATTTGTACTCTCCTCATCAAAGCTGAGCCTAACCTAACCTAACCTAACCAAATTCCAGCTAATGTAACCGAAGGGCATCCTGAGGAATTCGAAGAGGCCGAAAGGTGTAATGACGGCCGTCTTGGGGATGTCCTCCTCAGCGATCGGGATTTGGTCGATCTTGGAAAAGACCGTACAGCCAGACAGCTCGTGGGAGGAGTGCAGGCGCGGCAGAGGGTATCTGTCGGGGGCGGTGATCGTATTCAGGTGACGGTAATCACCGCACGGGCGCCAGTCACCGTCCCTCTTCTTCACCAGATGCAGAGGGGCCGCCCATTGACTGCTGGAAGGGCGTATAATCCCCAACTGTATCATATAGTCGAACTCTGCCCTGGCACTGCGACATCTGTCGGGGGCGAGCGGACGGCAGCGAGAATGGGCTGGAGGACCGTGGGTCACGATATGGTGCCGGACTTCATGCCGTGGTTGGGTGGCCCGGTTGATCGGCTTGGTCAAGGCCGGGAACTCACGCAGGATGTTCTTGAAGGCGCAGGTCCTGGGAAGCACTGTATATATTAGGAGGGTACTTACCAGAGCCGGAGCAGCGTGTGTGTGGGCCCCGGATTGGTGGATTAGGGCCATACCTTGAAGATCAACCGTCAGACCGTAGTGCGCCAAGAAATCGGCGCCGATGATGGGGTGTGGGACATTGGTGACGAGGAAGATCCATTGGAATCGTTGGGCGGGCTCGCCTTCCAGCGAGAGGGTCCTCGAACGCTCGCCGTAAGTGTTGATGGGCGATCCTCCACTCTTTGCGCGGCGGTGAAGGAACGCGGAAGCGAGGATGGCGGTTGGGCGTTGCAGAGCGCCTGATGTCCCGTTCAAAGCGTGGTGGCGAAGGGGTGCGAAAGCGAGGCCGGGAGTGAGAACGTTCCTGTGTGGATATCTTCTGCACAGCCTCGGATAGTGTGGCGACATGAGCTGCAAGGGCTCCCAACGTCACGGCGGAGGTGGTGGTTGCGACAGACACTGTTGCTATTGACGATGTGGGTGCCCTAGCTACGAGCATCGCGTCGGCTTGCAGGGCAAGTTGCTCCAATGGGGCGTCTGACACCAGCAGGATTTGCTGGATATCAGCAGGCAGCCGCTTGAGGAAGAGGGAGCGCATGACGTCAGGTGGGAGCGTAGTGCCGGTGCAGGTGAGGAGGCGCTGGAAATGGTGAATGATTTCTGTGGGTTGTCCGCGGCGTCAGACGACAGGAAGGAGCTTAACGCGGTCAGAGGGTTAGGTGCTGCTTGCCTAAGAATGGCCTCTTTAAGCTCGTCGTAAGTGGCGTACCGATGATTATGCAGGAGGTCGCCGACTGTCAGGAGTTCTGGCGGGAGGTTAGTGACCAGCAGGCGGAATTTAGTGGTCTGGGTGGTTATATTCCTGAGGAGGAATTCCTGCTCCACTTGAAAAAACCATTCCGGCAGGCTGGCCAGAGAGCAGGCTGATAGCGTACTGTGTGTTGCTGACATCTTGTGTAAAAACTTGGTTCACTCTGAGGGTCACCAGTGTAGAGGTAAAGAAACCAGACTGGATTTTTATCTCTTTATTTTGAGGAACCGAGTACAAGTGTAGTCATGTCAACAGCTGAGTGGAGAATGATGATTCCGCCTAAGTACTAAGTGCGTAAAGAAGAGGGGGGAAGGAAGAGTGGGGATAGGAGAAGGATAAGGAGGAGGAAAATGAATTTTAGTAGAAGAAAAAGGAGCCGGGGCTTGACCCAGCATGCAGGGTAAAGATCTTGGTAATATTTGTAGTGGGTTTGTTGAAAGAGGAAAAGGATCGAGGGGCCCAGCGCCATCGGCAGCCTCGCGTGTTCACCGCGCGGCCACACCTCGCGAGATCGTGCGGCGAGACAAGGCCGCGACTCGTGGCGCGGGGAATACCCCGCGACCTTGAGCGCGGCTCGCCCCACCACATTTTTCCCACGGGGCGTGGAGCCTCGCTATGGCGAACACGGAGCCTCTCGGCTAACTGAGGGGGAGGGGAGAGAAGTTAGCAGGTTTTTGGCGCCCTCTGGGGTGTGCTCTAGGCACGGCCTCTTCGGCCGTGGCTCCTGGGCTGTCCCTCGGCTAACCATCACTGCTGAAGCGGGGTGAAGCTCGGGTGAGGCCGCGAGGCAAGGGCAAAACCTCCTCGCCCGTGTCGAGAGGAGATTTCTCTCCTTCGGCCGCAGGACTTACGGGAAGGCACGGCCTTGGCGGCCTCCCCACGATTGGAGTAACTCTACTGGCCGTGGCGCTTCTTTCCTCGGCTCGCACAAATCCTTACGCTAAAGGATTTGTGGTCCTGGCACGAATACTAGCAGCAAACGCCACGTGTCGGAAACCGAAATAACGATGGAAATGACATCAATAATTAAGATAATAACTGTTATAATGATTATATTAAGGGTAATTATGGCGATAATTACTATAATGATGATAATGATGACATTAATGAAAATAATGATGATAATCATTATAAAGCCCATCCATAATGAAAAAGGATATAAGCATAAAAATCCCAAAAGTCTAAAAAAAAAAAAAACGCCGAAATCTAGCGATATATAAGCCTCTTGAGAGAATGATCGACAAACCCCCTTTTTCGAGTTAAAGGGATAATTATGATGATTTCGGCAATGATTCTGCTAATTATGGTGATTTTGATGACAATCCCATTAATAATGACAGTAATTATGACATTAATTATGATAATTATGACATTAAGATAATTATAATATAATGATAATTATAATGATAATTTGCGTAATTAATGCAATAATAGCAATAATCGACAATATTCTAATGATTTTCATGAAAATAAAAAAACGATAATGATAATAAAAATAATCATTGAAATAATCGCTATTATTGTTATTATAATTGTTATTATTGTTCTTATTATTTCTAAAATTATCATTATTGTTATTATCATTATAAAAATAGTTATAATGAGGGAAATGATATCAATAATTAAGATAATAACTATTGTAATGATTATATTAAGGGTAATTATGGCGATAATTACTATAATGATGGCATTAATGATAATAATGATGATGATAATCATTATAAAGCCCATCCACAATGAAAAAAATCCCAAAAGTCGAAAAAAAAACGCCGAAATGTAGCGATATATAGCCTTTTGAGGGAATGGTCGACAAACCCCCTTTTTCGAGTTTAAGGGATAGTTATGATGATTTCTGCAATGATTCTGCTAATTATGATGATTTTGATGACAATCCCATTAATAATGACATTAATTATGATAATTATGACATTAATTAAGATAATTATAATATAATGGTAATTATAATGATAGTTTGTGTAATTAATGCAATAATAGCAATAATCGACAATATTCTAATGATTTTCATGACAATAACAATAATGATAACGATAATGATAATAAAAATAATCATTGATATAATCATAATATCGCTATTATTGTTATTATAATTGTTATTATTGTTGTTATTATTTCTAAAATTATCATTATTATTATTATCATTATAAAAATAGTTATAATGAGGGAAATGACATCAGTAATTAAGATAATAACTATTATAATGATTATATTAAGGGTAATTATGGCGATAATGACATAATGATAATGATGACATTAATGATAATAATGATGATGATAATCATTATAAAGCCCATCCATAATGAAAAAAGGCTAAAAGTATAAAAATCCCAAAAGTTGAAAAAAAACGCCGAAATCTAGCGATATATAGCCTTTTCAGAGAATGGTCGACAAACCTCCTTTTTCGTTTTTAATTGATAATTATGATGATTTCTGCATTGGTTCTCCTAATTATGTTGATTTTCATGACAATCCCATTAATAATGACAATAATAATGACATTAATTATGATAATTATGACATTAATAAAGATAATTATAATATAATGATAATTATAATGATAATTTGCGTAATTACTGCAATAATAGCAATAATCGACAATATTCTCAGGATTTTCATGACAATAACAATAATAATAACGATAATGATAATAAAAATAATCATTGAAATAATCATAATATCCCTGATAATTATGACATTAATTAAGATAATTATGATATAATGATAATTATAATGATAATTTGCGTAATTGATGCAATAATATATATAATCGACATTATTCTAATGATTTTCATGACAATAACAATAATAACGATGATGATAATAAAAATAATCATTGAAATAATCATAATATCGCTATTATTGTTATTATAATTGTTATTGTTGTTATTATTTCTAAAATTATCATTATTGTTATCATTATAAAAATAGTTATAGTGAGGGAAATGACATCAATAATTAAGATAATAACTATTACAATGATTATATTAAGGGTAATTATGGCGATAATTACTATAATGATGAAAATGATGAAATTAATGATAATATTGATGATGATAATTGTAGTGTACGGCTGTGTACGTCCCGAGTCTAAGGATAATAATAATCATTATTATCATTACTGTAGTTATTCTTATGAGTATTGTCATTATAGTCATTATCATCATGGTTATTATCATTATTATTATTATAATTGCAGTTATAATGATTATTATGCTAATTATTATAGCTATTTTCATCATCATAACTATTTTTTAATGATAATAGCAATAATGGTAATTTTAGAAATAATAGTAATTATTATAATGACAATGATAATGATGTTATTATGATGTTATCTGTTGTCATTATTAGTCTGAATAGCGTTGATTATTGCTATTATTGCAGTACTTATCAATGTTATCATTATGATTATTATTTTATCATTATTATCATTTTTATTGTCATTATCATTGTCATTATCATCATAATTATCATCATTATTGCATATTATGAAGGAATTATCATGAAAATCATCACAATTACCTGAATTATTGTTAAAATCCTCATAATTACCAATAAAAAGCGAAAAAGCTTTTTTTCGACGTTTCTCTCAAAAGGCCGTTTTATTCGACCTTTGGGTTTTTATTACTTTTGGCCTTTATTTCATTATGAATGGACTGGATAATAATTATTATCATCATTGTTATCATTACTGTCATTATTCTTATGATTATTATCATTATAGTCATTATCATCATGATTATCATCATTATCATTACCATTGCTGTCATAATGATTATTATGCTAATTATTATAGCTATTTTCATCACCATAACAATTTTTATAATGATAATAGCAATAATGGTAATTTTAGAAATAATAATGACAATAGTAATAATTATAATGACGATTATATTATTATTTCTATTGTCATTATTAGTCTGAAAATTCTTGGAATAGAGTTGATTATTGCTATTATTGCAGTAATTATCAAAATTATCTTTATAATTATGATTTTATCATTATTATCATTATTATTGTCATTATCATCATTATTGCATATAATGAAGGAATTATCATGAAAAACATCACAATTACCTGAATTAGTGTTAAAATCCTCATAATTACCAATAAAAAGCGAAAGAGTTTTTTTTTTCGACGTTTCTCTCAAAAGGCTGTAATAGGCAAGATTTTGCCGTTTTCTTTCGACTTCTGGGATTTTTATACTTTTGGCCTTTATTTCATTATAAATGGACTGGATAATAATTATCATCATTGTTATCATTACTGTCATTATTCTTATGATTATTATCATTATAGTCATTATCATCATGATTATTATCATTATAGTCATTATCATCATGATTATTATCATTATCATTATTAATGCAGTTATAATGATTATTATGCTAATTATTATAGCTATTTTCCTTATCATAACTATTTTTATAATGATAATAGCAATAATGATAATTTTTGAAATAATAATGACAATAGTAATATAATGACAATGATAATGATATTATTATTTCTATTGTCATTATAAGTCTGAAAATTATTGGATTGGGGTTGATTATTACTATTATTGCAGTAATTATCAAAATTATTATAATTATAATTTTATCATTATTATCATTATTATTGTCATTACCATTGTCATTATCATTATAATTATCATCATTATTGCATATAATGAAGGAATTACTATGAAATTATCATAATTACTTGAAATAATGTTGAAATCGTAATTATTATAATTAAAAAGCGAAAATGGTTTTTTTCTCGACGTTTCTCTCAAAAGGCTAGATTTTGCCATTTTTTCGACTTCTGGGATTTTATTACTTTTGGCCTTTATATCATTATAAATGGACTGGATAATAATTATTATCATCATTATTATCATTACTGTCATTATTCTCATGATTATTATCAAAATAGTCATTATTATCATGATTATCATCATTATTATCATCATTATTGCAGTTATAAAGATTATTATGCTAATTATTATAGCTATTTTCATCATCATAACTATTTTTATAATGATAATTTAAAAAATAATAATGACAATAGGAATAATTATAATGACAATGATAATGATAGCATTATTTCTATTGTCATTATAAGTCTGAAAATTATTGGAATAGAGTTAATTATTGCTATTATTGCAGTAATTATCAAAATTATAATTATGATTTTATCATTAGTATCATTGTTATTGTCATTATCATTGTCATTATCATCATAATCATCATTATTGCATATAATGAAGGAATTATCAAGAAAATCATCACAATTACCTGAATTAATGTTGAAATGCTAATAATTACCAATAAAAAGCGAAAAGGTTTTTTTTCGACGTTACTCTCAAAAGGCCGTAATACGCTAGATTTTGGTAATCAATAAAAAGCGAAAAAGGTTTTTTTTTCGAAGCTTCTCTCAAAAGGCTGTAAAACGCTAGATTTTGCCCTTTTTTCGACTTCTGGGGTTTTATTACTTTTGGCCTTTGTTTCATTATAAATGGACTGGATAATAATTATTATCATCATTATTATAATTACTGTCATTATTCTCATGATTATTATCATTATAGTCATTATTATCATGATTATCATCATTATTATCATCATTATTGCAGTTATAAAGATTATTGTGCTAATTATTATAGCTATTTTCATCATCATAACTATTTTTATAATGATAATTTAAAAAATAATAATGACAATAGGAATAATTATAATGACAATGATAATGATAGTATTATTTCTATTGTCATTATAAGTCTGAAAATTATTGGAATAGAGTTAATTATTGCTATTATTGCAGTAATTATCAAAATATAATTATAATTATGATTTTATCATTAGTATCATTGTTATTGTCATTATCATTGTCATTATCATCATAATCATCATTATTGCATATAATGAAGGGATTATCAAGAAAATCATCACAATTACCTGAATTAATGTTGAAATGCTAATAATTACCAATAAAAAGCGAAAAGGTTTTTTTTCGACGTTACTCTCAAAAGGCTGTAATACGCTAGATTTTGGTAATCAATAAAAAGCGAAAAAGGTTTTTTTTCGAAGTTTCTCTCAAAAGGCTGTAAAACGCTAGATTTTGCCCTTTTTTCGACTTCTGGGGTTTTATTACTTTTGGCCTTTGTTTCATGATAAATGAACTGGATAATAATTATTATCATCATTATTATCATTACTGCCATTATTCTTATGATTATTATCATTATAGTCATTGTCATCATGATTATTATCATTATTGCAGTTATAATGATTATTATGCTCATTATTATAGCTATTTTCATCATCATAACTATTTTTATAATAATAATGGCAATAATGATTATTTTAGAAATAATAATAACAATAGTAATAATTATAATGACAATGATAAAGATGCTTTTATTATTTCTATTGTCATTATTAGTCTCAAAAATTATTGGAATAGAGTTGATTATTGCTATTATTACAGTAATTATCAAAATTATCATTACAATTATGATTTTATCATTATTATCATTATTATTGTCATTATCATCATAATTATCATCATTATTGCATATAATGAAGGAATTATCATGAAAATCATCTCAATTACCTGAATTAATGTTAAAATCCTCATAATTACCAATGAAAAGCGAAAAAGTTTTTTTTTCGACTTTTCTCTCAAAGGCTGTGATACAATAGATTTTGTCGTTTTTTTCGACTTTTGGAATTTTATTAATTTTGGCCTTTATTTCATTATAAATGGATTGGATAATAATTATTATCGTTATTATCATTACTGTCATTATTTTTATGATTATTATCATTATAGTCATGATTATCATCATTATTATCATCATTATTGCAGTTATAATGATTACTAGGCTCATTATTATAGCTATTTTCATCATCATAACCATTTTTATAATGATAATAGCAATAATGATAATTTTAGAAATAATGACAATAGTAATAATTATAATGACAATGCTAATGATATTATTATTTCTATTGTCATTGTTGGTCTGAAAACTATTGGAATAGAGTGTATTATTGCTATTATTGCAGTAATTATCAAAATTATCATTATAATTATGATTTTATCATTATCATTATTATTGTCATTCTAATTGTCATTATCATCCTAATTATCATCATTATTGCATATAATGAAGGAATTATCATGAAAATCATTACAATTACCTGAATTATTGTTAAAATCCTCGTAATTACGAATAAAAAGCGAAAAGGTTTTTTTTCGACATTTCTCTCAGATTTTGCGTTTTTTTCGACTTTTGGGATTTTATTATTTTTGGCCTTTATTTCATCATAAATGGACTAGATAATAATTAGTAAGATCCTTATTATCATTACTATCATTATTCTTATGATTATTATCATTATAGTCATTATCATCATGATCATCATCATTATTATTATCATTATTGCAGTTATAATGATTATTATGCTAATTATTATAGCTATTTTCATCATTATAATTATTTTATGATGATAATATTAATAATGATAATTTTAGAAATAATAATGACAATAGTAATAATTATAAAAACAATGATAATGATATTTTTATTTCTATTAATATTATTAGTCTGAAAATTATTGGAATAGAGTTGATTATTACTATTATTGAAGTAATTATCAAAATTATCATTATAATTATGATTTTATCATTAATAATGTCATCATTGTCATTATCATCATAATTATCATCATTATTGCATATAATGAAGGAATTTTCATGAAAATCATCACAATTACCCGAATTAATGTTAAAATCCTCATAATTACCAATAAAAAGCGAAAAAGTTTTTTTTCGACCTTTCTCTGAAAAGGCTGTACTACGCTATGTTTTTCTGTTTTTTCGAATTCTGGGATTTTACTACTTTTGGCCTTTATTTCATTATAAATGGACTGGATAATAATTATCATCATTATTATCATTACTGTCATTATTCTTATGATTATTATATTTATAGTCATTATCATCATGATTATCATCATTATTATCATCATTGCCGTTATAATGATTATTATGCTAATTATTATAGCTATTTTTATCATCATAACTATTTTTATAATGATAATAGCAATAATGATAATTTTAGAAATAATAATGACAATAGTAATAATTAAAATGACAATGATAATGATGTTATTATTATTTCTATTGTCATTATTAGTCTGAATCATCATAATTATCATCATTATTGTATATAATGAAGGAATTATGAAAATCATCACAATTACCTGAATTAATGTTAAAATCATCATAATTACCAATAAAAAGTGAAAAAGGTTTTTTTTGACGTTTCTCTCAAAAAGCTTTAATACGCTAGATTTTGCCGTTTTTTCGACTTTTGGGATTTTATTAGTTATGAATGGACTGGATTATAATTATTATCATCATTATTATCATTACTGTCATTATTCTTATGATCATTATCATTATAGTCATTATCATCATGATTATCATCATTATCATTATCATTGCTGTTATAATGATTATTATGCTAATTATTATAGCAATTTTCATCATCATAACTATTTTTATAATGATATTAGCAATAATGGTAATTTTAGAAATAATAATGACAATAGTAATAATTATAATAACGATGATATTATTTCTATTGTCATTATAAGTCTGAAAATTATTGGAATGCAGTTGATTATTGCTATTATTGCAGTAATTATCAAAATTATCTTAATAATTACTATTTTATCATTAATGAAGGAATTATCATGAAAACCATCACAATTACCTGAATTAGTGTTAAAATCCTCATAATTACCAATAAAAACCGAAAAAGCTTTTTTTTCGACGTTTCTCTCAAAAGGCTGTAATAGAAAAGATTTTGCCGTTTTTTCGACATCTGGGATTTTATTACTTTTCGCCTTCATTTCATTATAAATGGACTGGATAATAATTATTATCATCATTATTATCATTACTGTCATTATTCTTATGATTATTATCATTCTAGTCATTATCATCATGATTATCATCATTATTATCATCATTATTGCAGTTATAATGATTATTATGCTAATTAATATAGCTATTTCCATCATCATAGCTATTTTTATAATGATAATAGCAATAATGATAATTTTTGAAATAATAATGACAATAGTAATAATCATAATGACAATGATAATGATGTTATTATTATTTCTATTGTCATTATTAGTCTGAAAGTTATTGGAATAAAGTTGATTATTGCTATTATTGCAGTAATTATCAATATTATCATTATAATTATAATTTTATCATTATTATCATTATTGTCATTATCATTCTCATTACCATCATAATTATCATTATTGCATATGATGAAGAAATTATCATGAAAATCATCACAATTACCTGAATTAATGTTAAAATCCTCCTAATTACAAATAAAAAGCGAAAAAGGGTTTCTAATAAGCTAGATTTTGCCGTTTTTTCGATTTCTGGGATTTTATTACTTTTGGCCTTTATTTCATTATAAATGGATTGGATAATAATTATTATCATCATTATTATCATTACTGTCATTATTCTTATTATTATTATCATTATAGTCATTATCATCATGATTATCATCATTATTATTATCAATATTGCAGTTATAATGATTATTATACTAATCATTATAGCTATTTTCATCATCATAACTATTTTTATAATTGATAATGACTATGATAATGACAATAATATTGATAATGATGAAATCATAATTATAATGATAATTTTGATAATTAATGCAATAATAGGAATAATCAACTCTATTCCAATAATTTTCAGACTTATAATGACAATAGAAATAATAATATCATTATCTTTGTCATTATAATTATTACTATTGTCATTATTATTTTTGAAATTATCATTATTGCCTTTATTATAAAAAAAGTTATGATGATGAAAATAGCTATGATAATGAGCATAATAATCAGTATAACTGCAATAATGATAATAATCATGATGATAATGACTATAATGATGATAATCATAAGAATAATGAATGTAATGATAATAATGATGATGATAATTATTATCTAGTCCATTTATAATGAAATAAAGGCCAAAAGTTATAAAACCCCAAAAGTCGAAAAAAAGGGCAAAATCTACCGTATTACAGCCTCTTCAGAGAAACGTCGAAAAAAAAACCCTTTTTCGCTTTTTATTGATTACCAAAATCTTGCGTATTACAGCCTTTTGAGAGTAACGTCGAAAAAAAAACGTTTTCGCTTTTTATTGATAATTATTAGGTTTTCAACATTAATTCAGGTAATTGTGGTGATTTTCATGATAATTCCTTCATTATATGCACATAATGATGATGATTATGATGATAATGACAATGATAATGACAATAATAATGATAAAATCATAATTATAATGACAATTTTGAAAATTACTGCAATAATAGCAAAAATCAACAATATTCCAATAATTTTCAGACTAATAATGACAATAGAAATAATAATATTATCATTGTCATTATAATTATTACTATTGCCATTATTATTTTTTTAATTATCATTATTGCTATTACCATTATAAAAATAGTTATGATGATGAAAATAGCTATAATAATTAGCATAATAATTATTATAACTGCAATAATCATGATAATAATGATAATCATGATGATAATGACTATAATGATAATAATCACAATAATAATGACAGTAATGATAGTAATGATGATAATGATTATTATCCAGTTCATTTATAATGAAATAAAAGCCAAAAGTAATAAAATCCCTTAAGTCGAAAAAACGGCAAAATCTAGCCTATTACAGCCTTTTGAGAGAAACGTCAAAAACAACTTTTTCACTTTTTATTGGTGAGTATGAGGATTTTAACATTAATTCAGGTAATTGTGATGATTTTCATGATAATTCCTTCATTATATGCAATAATGATGATAATTATGATGATAATGACAATAATAATAATAATGATAAAATCATAATTATAATGATAATTTTCATAATTACTGCAATAATAGCAATAGCAATAATCAACTATATTCCAATAATTTCCAGAATAATAATGACAATAGAAATGATAATAACATCATTATCATTGTTATTATTATTATTACTATTGTCATTATTATTTCTAAAATTATCATTATTGCTATTATCATTATAAAAATAGTTATGATGAAGAAAATATCTATAATAATTAGCATAATAATCATTATAACTGCAATAATAATGATAATGATGATAATCATGATGATACAGACTATAATGATAATAATCATAAGAATAATGACAGGAATGATAATAATGATGATAATGATTATTATCCAGTCCATTTATAATGAAATAAAGGCGAAAAGTAATAACATCTCACAAGTCGAAAAAATGACAAGATATAGCGTAATACAGCCTTTTGAGAGAAACGTCGAGAAAAAAACCCTTTTTCGCTTTTTAATGATAATTATTAGGATTTCAACATTATTTCAGGTAATTATGATAATTTCATGGTAATTCCTTCATTGTATGCAATAATGACAATAATTATAATGATAATGACAATGATAATGACAATAATAATGATAAAAATGACTAAATCATAATTATAATGATAATTTTGATAATTACTGCAATAATAGCAATAATCAACTGTATTTCAATAATTTTTAGACTTATAATGACAATAGAAATAATAATATCATTATCATTGTCATTATAATTATTACTATTTTCATTATTATTTCTAAAATTATCATTATTGCTATTATCATTATAAAAATTGTTATGATGAAAAAAGTAGCTATAATAATTAGCATAATAATCATTATAACTGCAATAATAATGATAATGATGATAATCATGATGATAAAGACTATAATGATAATAATCATAAGAATAATGACAGTAATGATAATAATGATGATAATGATTATTATCCACTCCATTTATAATGAAATAAAGGCCAAAAGTAATAAAATCCCAGAAGTCGAAAAAACAGCAAAATCTTGCCTATTACAGCCTTTTGAGAAAAACGTCGAAAAAATACATCTTCGCTTTTTATTCAGGTAATTGTGATGATTTTCATGATAATTCCTTCCTTATATGCAATAATGATGATAATTATGATGATAATGACAATAATAATGATAATGATAAAATCATAATTATAATGATAATTTTGATAATTTCTGCAATAATAGCAATAATCAACTCTATTCCAATAATTTTCAGACTAATAATGACAATAGAAATAATAATAACATCATTATCATAGTCATTATAATAAATACTATTGTCATTATTATTTCTAAAACTATCAATAAATTATTGCTTTTATCATTAAAAAAAATAGTTACGATGATGAAAATAGCTATAACAATTAGCGTAATAATCATTATAATTGCAATAATGACGATAACAATGATAATAACCATGATGATAATGACTATAGTTATAATAATCATAAGAATAATGACAGTAATGATAATAATGATTATAATAATTATTATCCTTAGACTCGGGACGTACGCAGCCGTACACTACAATTATCATCATCATTATTATCATCAATATCATCATTATCATCATTATAGTAATTATCGCCATAATTACCCGTAATATAATCATTAGAATAGTTATTATTTTAATTATTGATGTCATTTCCCTCATTATAACTATTTTTATAATGATAATAACAATAATGATAATTTTAGAAATAATAACAGCAATAATAACAATTATAATAACAATAATAGCGATATTATGATTATTTCAATGATTATTTTTATTATCATTATCGTTATAATTTTAGAAATAATAATGACAATAGTAATAATTATAATGACAATGATAATGATATTATTATTTCTATTGTCATTATTAGTCTGAAAATTATTGGAATAGAGTTGATTATTGTTATTATTGCAGTAATTATCAAAATTATCATTATAATTATGATTTTCTCATTATTATCATTATTATTGTCATTATCATTGGCATTATCATCATAATTATCATTATTGCATAAAATGAAGGAATTATCATGAAAATTATCACAATTACCTGAATTAATGTTAAAATCCTCATAATTACCAATAAAAAGCGAAAAAGCTTTTTTTTCGACGTTTCTCTCAAAAGGCTAGATTATCCAGTTTTTCGACTTATGGGATTTTATTACTTTTGGCCTTTATTTCATTATAAATGGACTGGATAATATTTATTATCATCATTATCATCAGTAGTCATTATTCTTATGATTATTATCATTATAGTCATTATCATCATGATTATCATCATTATTATCATTATTGCAGTTATGATTATTATGCTAATTATTATAGCTATTTTCATCATCATAACTATTTTTATAATGATAATAGCAATAATGATAATTTTAGAAATAATAATGACAATAGTAATAATTATAATGACAAGGATAATGATGTTATTATTATTGCTATTGTCATTATTAGTCTGAAAAATATTGGAATAGAGTTGAGTATTGCTATTATTGCAGTAATTATCAAAATTATCATTATAATTATGATTTTATCATTATTATCATTATTGTTGTCATTATCATTGTCATTATCATCATAATTATCATTATTGCATATAATGAAGGAATTATCATGAAAATCATCACAATTACCTGAATTAATGTTAAAATCCTCATAATTACAAATAGAAAGCGAAAAAGGGTTTCTAATACGCTAGATTTTGCCGTTTTTTTCGATTTCTGGGATTTTATTACTTTTGGCCTTTATTTCATTATAAATGGACTGGATAATAATTATTATCATCATTATTATCATTACTGTCATTATTCGTATTATTATTATCATTATAGTCATTATCATCGTGATTATCATCATTATTATCATCATTATTGCAGTTATAATGATGATTATACTAATCATTATAGCTATTTTCATCATCATAACTATTTTCATAATGATAATAGCAATGCAACGAGGCGCTAGTCAGCGTCTAGTACTTACTCATATATATACATATTAGGTGCCGTGGAACTTCCAGCTGTGAAGCGGAGACATGCAATAAACTTCATGACTAGTGTTCATAGAAAAAACAAGCATTTTCCTTCTTCTTTAATCCAACTAAACTGGTATCTCCTTTGAACAAAAACAGTTCTTCCAACATCCAAATCATACGTTTCGAGTGTTCAACACTCATCTTCAGGGATGACAAGAAAGGATACAAGGAACATTATCCTTCAGTTTACAAAAGCATATTTACAAAACAGTTAAGATAAATCATATCACTAATTGTATTAATAAGACATGAAAAGGGGGACACGAATTACTCGTATCAAGACTTTACATTACATATCGAGATAAGAAAATGTAAGTGTTTATGAAAAGTTATTATATAGATTAATACAAGTTGAACAGTTCATGTTTGACCTTGAAATCAATTAACAATATTAAACATGCCAAGAGAACTATACCCTAAACGAATTGGAAAAGTAATTTAGTATTGAAAATTTTCTAGACTATAAAAGCCATCATGTAAATATGACAAAACATGCCATACTCATAAAATCATTCAAATCAAAATAACACATTATTGAATACAATACATCATTACAATTTAATCTTTTGTAATGACGTGACATTTAATGGAGAAAACTTGAGCTGAAATGGGACGAAATTACGATCAAAGCCCCTGGTGTCATCAAGGCAAAACCGGCAAGATCAAACTCGGCAAATACTATATATAAACCTTGAATATGGGAATTTTACACACTTATCTCGAAACTAGGGATGTTAATTAATACATTGGTAACAATAATACAGAATACTAACCATAATTATTACTAAAAAACTACTGAGAGAGCTGGTCAGTAACGATCCATGTCTAAACTCAATGAAGAAAGGCCTCTGAGCGGGCAAATGACAAGAGCGCTCCAGCCTGCACAAAATGTCCGAAAAGGTAAACTTGAGTGAACAATTCTAGGGGGACTATTTTAAAATTTCAATATCAATGGAGGAGAGATATTCATTTAAATTTGGTTTTAATGTCCAAATCCAAATGCTTTCCAAAATGTTAAGGTCTAAATCACATTGGGACGAGTCAAGAATTTCAAAATTGTTATAAGAGAAAGGAGTGATGCCTGATTGAAGACTTAGTAGGGCTTGAGAGCTTTAAATTCTTTTTTCTGTATGAGAAACCTGTATGATCTTCCATGCGCATAAAGAAATTGCGGGTTGTTTTACCCACATAGATAGCATTACAGCTATCACACGAGAACTTATATACAATGGAAGAGCATAGAGCAGTGGGTATTCTGTCTTTGAATTTGAAAAAAATTACCAATATTTGTGGAGGTTGTGTATACAATTTTCAGTTTTACAGTACTGTATTTATTATGGACAATCCTACATAATTTTCTCCCAAGACTATGACTTAATGAACCCAGATATGGCAATTTCATGTATATAATATCCTTTGAGACAGATAGGGGGGTAGACTGTGGTGAGACTAGTTTATTAACAGTTGAAATTTAGAGGGAAACTATTTAATTTAAGGATGCTGATGATAAATTCAACCTCTTGGTGGAAAATGTGATAATTCTTGGATATCTTAAAGGCCCTATATATTAAAATTGAAACTAGGTTGCCTTTATATTTAATGGGAATGTAAGAACTGAATTTTGTAGTGAGGCCAGTGTAAGTTGGTTTCCTGTACACTGATGTAGTAAAATAATTATTGCCACGAGAAATGTTAATAACCAGAAAGGGTAGACTGCCATTAGATTCCACTTCATGAGTAAATTTTATATTAGGGTGTTTATCATTTAGATAATTTTAAAATAATTTACTATGATCACTGGACCTGAATAGTAACAAGGTATCATCTACATAGCGAAAATATTTGCAAGGTTTAAAGGAGGTGGGACAATCTTATAGCCAAATTTTCTCATAATGACATAAAAATGTTAATTATCCTTATTGCTATTATCAATATAAAAATAGTTATGATGATGAAAATAGCTATAATAATAACCATAATAATCATTATAACTGCAATAATGATGATAATCATGATGATAATGACTATAATGATACTAATCATAAGAATAATGACAGTAATGATAATAATGATGATAATAATTATTATCCAGTCCATTTATAATGAAATAAAGGCCAAAAGTAATAAAATCCCATAAGTCGAAAAAAGGCAAAATCTAGCCTTTTGAGAGAAAAGTCGAAAAAAAACTTATTCGCTTTTTATTGGTAATTATGAGGATTTTAAAATTAATTTAGGTAATTGTGATAATTTTCATGATAATTCCTTCATTATATGCAATAATGATGATAATGAAAATGATAATGACAATAATAATAATAATAATGATAAAATCATAATTATGATGATAATTTTGATAATTACTGCAATAATAGCAATAATCAGCTCTATTCCAATAATTTTCAGATTATTAATGACAATAGAAATAAGAATATCATTATCATTGTCATTATAATTATTACAATTCTCATTATTTCCAAAATTATCATTATTGCAATTATCATTATATAAATAGTTGTGATTATGAAAATGACTATAATAATGAGCATATTAATCATCATAACTGAAATAAATATGATAATGATGATAATGAAATCTAGTGTATTACAGCCTTTTGAAAAAAACGTCGAAAAAAAGCCTTTTCGCTTTTTATTGGTAATTATGAGAATTTTAACATTAATTCAGGTAATTGCGATGATCCTCATGATAATTCCTTCATTATATGCAATAATGAAGATAATTATGATGATAATGACAATAATAATGATGAAATCATAATTATAATGATAATGACAAGGATAATGACAATAATAAGGATAAAATCATAATTATAATGATAATTTTGATAATTACTACAATAATAGCAATAATCAACTCTATTCCAATAATTTTCAGACTAATAATAACAATAAAAATAATAATATCATTATCATTGTCATTATAATTATTACTATTGTCATTATTATTTCTAAAATTATCATTATTGCTATTATCATCATAAAAATAATTATGATGATGAAAATAGCTACAATAATTTGCATAATAATCATTATAACTGCAATAATAATGATAATAATGATGATAATCATGATAATCATGACTATAATGATGATAATCATAGGAATAATGATAGTAATGATAATAATGATGATAATAATTATTATCCACTCCATTTTTAATGAAATAAAGGCCAAAAGTAATGAACTCCCAGAAGTCGAAAATACGGCAAAATCTAGCCTATTACAGTCTTTTATGAGAAACGTCGAAAAAAAACCCTTTTTCGCTTTTTATTGGTAATTATTTGGATTTTAACATTAATTCAGGTAATTGTGATGATTTTCAGGATAATTCCTTATTTATATGCAAATATGATGATAATTATGATGATAAGGACAATGATAATGACAATAATGATGATAATAATGATAAAATCATAATCATAATGTTAATTTTGATAATTACTGCAATAATAGCAATAATCAACTCTATTCCAATAATTTTCTGACTTATAATTAAAATAGAAGTAATAATAACATAATTATCATTGTCACTATATTTATTACAATTGTCATTATTATTTCTAAAATTATCATTATTTCTATTATTTTTATTAAATAGTTATGATGATGAAAATAGCTATACTAATTAGCATAATAATCATAATAACTGCAATACTGATGATAATAATGATAATCATGATGATAATGACTATAATGATAATAATGATAATCATGATGATAATGACTATAATGATAATAATCATACGAATAAAGACAGTAATGGTAATAATGATGATAATAATTATTATCCAGTCCATTTATAATGAAATAAAGGCCAAAAGTAATAAATTCCCTTAAGTCGAAAAAAGTATAGCCTTTTGAGAGAATTATCGGAAAAAATACCTTTTTCGCTTTGTATTGGTAATTATGAGGATTTTAACATTAATTCAGGTAATTGTGATGATTTTCATGACAATTCCTTCATTATATGCAATAAAGATGATAATTATGATGATAATGACAATGATAATGACTAATATTGATAAAATCATAATTATAATGATAATTTTGATAATTACTACAATAATATCAATAAACAAGTCTATTCCAATAATTTTCAGACTAATAATGACAATAGAAATAATATGATGAGATTATCACCACTATCATAACTGTTATCCAGACTAGTAGTATTGTTATCATTACAAGCAGTATTGTTTTTAACATCATCATTGTTTATATTGTTATCACGACTATTATTAGTTAATATTATGTTAGTGATGTTTTATGTGTCAACAGTAGTAGTGATATTTGTCATAACAGCAGTAATATTATCATAATGATGCAATTCTGTAGATGAAAGAAATAATGATAATAATAGTGATAATAGTAAATGTTTATATAGAGAGATCTATTAAAAGAAAGGCACGAGAAGAAGAGAGAAAGAGAGAGAGAAAAAGAAATAGACCATGAGACAAAGATCACTGTTTTCTTTGAACGCAGTATACGTAAGAAAACAAGGATTCTGAGTCTACATAGGAGAAACTTGTATATATATATATATATATATATATATATATATATATATATATATATATATATATATATATATATATATATATATATATATATACATACATTTATTATTATAACTATTATTATTGTTATTACTTTTATCAACAGAATTGCATCATTATGATAATATTACTGCTGTTATGACACATATCACTACTACTGTTATGACACATAAAGCATCACTAACATAATATTAACTAATAATAGTCGTGATAACAATATAAACAATGATGATGTTAAAAACAATACTGCTTGTAATGATAACAATACTACAAGTCATGATAACAGTTATGTTAGTGGTGATAACCTCATCATATCATATACCAAACAGCGATCAGAAATCAACATTTCTTACTTATGATTACGTATGATTATTATTATCACCATTATTATCAATATTGTCATTATTCTTATGATTATCATTACAGTCATTATCGTCATAATTATCCTTATTATTATTATCATTATTGCAGTTATAATAACTAATATGCTCATTATTATTGTCATTTTCATAATTATAACTATTTTTATAATGATGATAACAATAATGAAAATTTTAGAAATAATAATATCAGTAATGATAATTATAATGGCAATGATAATGATATTATTATGACGATAATAATGATAGTTATGATAGCAATTAGGAAAATAATTATGATAATAATTATACAATGATAATTGTAATGATGATTTGCGTTATAATTGCAATGATAGCAATAATCGACACTATTCAAGTGATTTTCCTAATAGTAATAACGACAATGATAACAGAAATAATAATAGGAGTAATTATAACACGGCTATTATTGTTATTATAATCCTTATTATTGTTGTTATTATGAGAGTAATTATGGCTGTATTTCGCTAGATTTCGCCGGTTTTTCGACTTTTGGAATTTTTCTATTTTTAGCCTTTTTCTCATTATAGATGGGCTTTATAATGATAATTATCATCATTATTGTCATTATCATCATCATTATTATCAATACTACCATTATCGCCCTAATCACCCTTAATATAGTCATTATAATAATCATTATTTTAATTATTAATGACATTTTCATCATTATAATTATTTTAATAATGATAATGACAATAATATCATAATGATGCAATTCTGTTGATGAAAGTAATAACAATAATAATAGTTATAATAATAAATGTATGTATATATATATATATATATATATATATATATATATATATATATATATATATATATATATATATATATATATATATATATATATATATATATACAAGTTTCTCCTATGTAGACTCAGAATCCTTGTTGTCTTACGTATACTGCGTTCAAAGAAAACAGTGATCTTTGTCTCATGGTCTATTTCTTTTTCTCTCTCTCTTTCTCTCTTCTTCTCGTGCCTTTCTTTTAATAGATCTCTCTATATAAACATTTACTATTATCACTATTATTATCATTATTACTTTCATCTACAGAATTGCATCATTATGATAATATTACTGCTGTTATGACAAATATCACTACTACTGTTGACACATAAAACATCACTAACATGATATTAACTAATAATAGTCGTGATAACAATATAAACAATGATGATGTTAAAAACAATACTGCTTGTAATGATAACAATACTACTAGTCTGGATAACAGTTATGATAGTGGTGATAATCTCATCATATTATTTCTATTGTCATTATTAGTCTGAAAATTATTGGAATAGACTTGTTTATTGATATTATTGTAGTAATTATCAAAATTATCATTATAATTATGATTTTATCAATATTAGTCATTATCATTGTCATTATCATCATAATTATCATCTTTAATGCATATAATGAAGGAATTGTCATGAAAATCATCACAATTACCTGAATTAATTTAGCCGTTTGTTTTCGACTTTGTTTCTTTTGGCATTTATTTCATTATAAATGGACTGGATAATAATTACTATCCTCATTGCCATTATTCTTATGGTTATTATCATTATAGTCATTATCATCATGATTATCATCATTATTATCATCATTATTACAGTTATAATTATTATTATGCCAATTGTTATACCTATTTTCATTATGACTATTTTTATAATGATAATAGCAATAATGAAAATTTTAGAATTCATAATGACAATATTGATAATAATAATGACAATCATAATGATGTTATTATTATTTCTATTGTCATTATTAGTCTGAAAATTATTAGAATAGAGTTGATTATTGCTATTATTGCAGTAATTGTCAAAATTATCATTATAATTATGATAATAGGAAGAATGATAATTTTAGAAATAATAATGACAATACTAATAATTATAATGACAATGATAATGATGTTATTATTATTTCTATTGTCATTATTCGTCTGAAAATTATTGGAATAGAGTTTATTATTGCTATTATTGCAGTAATTATCAAAATTATCATTATAATTATGATTTTATCATTATTATCATTATTATTGTCACTATCATTGTCATTACCATCATAACTATCATCAATATTGCATATAATGAAGGAATTATCATGAAAATCATCACAATTACCTGAATTAATGTTAAAATCGTAATGATTACCAATAAAAAGCGAAAAAAGTTTTTTTTTCGACGTTTCTCTCAAAAGGTTGTAATACGCTAGATTTTACCTTTTTTCGACTTATTCTTATGATTATTATCATTATAGTCATTATCATGATTATCATCATTATTATCATCATTATTGCAGTTTTAATTATTATTATGCTAATTATTATAGCTATTTTCATCATCATAACAATTTTTATAATGATAATAGCAATAATGATAATTTTAGAAATAATAATGACAATAGTAATAATTATAATGACAAGGATAATGATGTTATTATTATTTCTATTGTAATTATTTGTCTGAAAATTATTGGAATAGAGTTGATTTTTGCTATTATTGCAGTAATTATCAAAATTATCATTATAATTATGATTTTTTCATTATCATTATTTTTGTTATTATCATTGTCATTATCATCATATTTATCATCATTATTGCATATGATAAAGTAATTATCATGAAAATCATCACAATTACCTGAATCAATGTTAAAATCCTCATAATTACCAATAAAAAGCGAAAAAGTTTTTTTTTTTTTTTGCGACGTTTCTTGCTAGATTTTGCCGTTTTTTGACTTATGGGATTTTATTACTTTTGCCTTTATTGCATTATAAATAGACTGGATAATAATTATCCTCATTATTAGCATTACTGTCATTATTCTTATGATTATTATCATTATAGTCATTATCATCATGATTATCATTATTATTATCATGATTATTGCAGTTATAATGATTATTATGCTCATTATTATAGGTATTTTCATCATCATAACTATTTTCATAAAGATAATAGCAATAATGATAATTCTAGAAATGATAATGACAATAGTAATAATTATAATGACAATGATAATGATATTATTTCTATTGTCATTATTAGTCTAAAAATTATTGTAATAGAGTTGATTATTGCTATTATAGCAGTACTTATCAAAATTATCATTATAATTATGATCTTATCATTATTATTGTCATTATCATCATAATTATCATCATCATTGCATATAATGAAGGAATTATCATGAAAATCATCACAATTACCTGAATTAATGTTAAAATCCTAATAATTACCAATAAAAAGCGAAAAAGTTTGTTTTCGACGTTTCTCTCTAAAGGCTGTAATAGGCTAGATTTTGCCGTTTTTTCGACTTACGGGATTTTATTACTTTTGGCCTTTATTTCATTATAAATGGACTGAATGATAATTATTATCATAATTATTATCATTACTGTCATTATTCTTATGATTATCATTATATCCATTATCATCATGATTATCATCAATATTATCATCATTATTGCAGTTATAATGATTATTATGCTAATTATTATAGCTATTTTCATCATCGCAACTATCTTTATAATGATAATTGCAATAATGATAATTTTAGAAATAATAATGACAATAGTAATAATTATAATGACAAGGATAATGATATCATTTTTATTATAATTTTTACCCAGTCCATTTATATTGAAATAAAGGCCAAAAGTAATAAAATCCCATAAGTCGAAGAAACGGATAATCTAGCCTTTTGAGAGAAACGTCGAAAAAAAAGCTTTTTCGCTTTTTATTTGTAATTATGAGGATTTTAACATTAATTCAGGTAATTGTGATGATTTTCATGATAATTCCTTCATTATATGCAATAATGATAATTATGATGATAATGACAATGATAATGACAACAATAATGATAAAAATGATAAAATCATAATTATAATGATAAATCTGATAATTACTGCAATAATAGCAATACTCAACTCTATTCCAATATTTTTCAGACTAATAATGACAATAGCAATAATAATAACATCATTATCCTTGTCATTATAATTATTACTATTGTCATTATTATTTCTAAAATTATCATTATTGCTATTATCATTATAAAAATAATTATGATTAAAATAGCTATAATAATTAGCATAATAATCATCATAACTGCAATAATGATGATAATAATGATGATAATCATGATGATAATGACTATAATTATAATAATCATAAGAATAATGACTACTGATGATAATGATGATAATAATTATTATCCAGTCCATTTATAATGAAATAAAGGCCAAAAGTAATAAAATCCCATAAGTCGAAGAAACGGATAATCTAGCCTTTTGAGAGAAACGTCGAAAAAATAGCTTTTTCGCTTTTTATTGGTAATTATGTGGATTTTAACAATAATTCAGGTAATTGTGATAATTTTCATGATAATTCCTTCATTATATGCAATAATGATAATTATGATGATAATGCCAATGATAATGACAATAATAATGATAATAGTGATAAAATCATAATTATAATGATAATTTTGATAATTACTGCAATAATAACAATAATCAACTCTATTCCAATAATTTTCAGACTAATAATGACAATAGAAGTTATAACATCATTATCATTGTAATTATAATTATTACCATTGTCATTATCATTTCTAAAATCATCATTATTGCTATTATTATTATAAAAATATTTTATGATGATGAAAATAGCTATAATAATTAGCATAATAATCATTATAACTGCAATAATGATGATGATGATAATGATGATGATAATGACTATAATGATGATAATCATAAGATTAATGACTATAATGATGATAATCATAAGATTAATGACAGTAATGATAATAATGTTGATAATAATTATTATCCAGTCCATTTATTATGAAATAATGGCCAAGAGTAATAATATCCAAGAAGTCGAAAAAAACGACAAAATCTAGCCTATTACAGCCTTTTGAGAGAAACGCCGAAATTTTATTTTCACATTTTATTGGTAATTATGAGGATTTTAACATTAATTCAGATAATTGTGATGATTTTCATAATTCCTTCATTATATGCAAAGATGATAATTATGATGATAATGCCAATGATAATGACAATAATTATGATAATGATAAAATCATAATTATAATGATAAATTTGATAATTACTGCAATAATAGCAATAGATAATTTTCAGACTAATAATGACAATAGAAATAATAATATCATTATCATTGTCATTATAATTATTACTATTGTCATTATTATTTCTATAATTATAACGATAATGATAATAAAAATAATCATTGAAATAATCATAATATCGCTATTATTGTTATTATAATTGTTATTATTTCTTAAATTATCATTAGTGTTATTATCATTATAAAATAGTTATAATGAGGAAAATGACATCAATAATTAAAATAATAACTATTATAAAGATTATATTAAGGGTGATTATGGCGATAATTACTATAATGATGATAATTATGACTATGATAATAATGATGATGATAACCATTATAAAGCCCATCCATAGTGAAAAAGGCTAAATGTATACAAATCACAAAAGTCCAAAAAAAACATCGAAATCTAGCTATATATAGCCTTTTGACAGAATGGTCAACAAACGCCCTTTTTCGAGTTTAAGAGCTAATTATGATGATTTCTGCAATTATTCTGCTAATTATGATGATTTTGATGACAATCCAATTAATAATGACAAACATAATGACAT
This sequence comes from Penaeus vannamei, assembly GCF_042767895.1. Taxonomy (NCBI): domain Eukaryota; kingdom Metazoa; phylum Arthropoda; class Malacostraca; order Decapoda; family Penaeidae; genus Penaeus; species Penaeus vannamei. Next base: position 25,921,569 of record NC_091550.1, on the reverse strand, counting down.
TAATTATGATAATTATGACATTAATTAAGATAATTATAACATATTGATAATTATAATAATTTGCGTAATTAATGCAATAATAGCAATAATTGACAATATTCTAATGATTTTTATGATAATAACAATAATAATAACGATAATGATAATAAAAATAATCATTGAAATAATCATAATATCGCTATAATTTTTATCATTATTGTTATTATTGTTGTTATTATTTCTAAAGTTATCATTATTATTTTATTATAAAAATAGTTATAATGAGGGAAATAACATCAATAATTAAGATAATAACTATTATAATGATTATATTAAGGGTAATTATGGCGATAATTACTATAATGATGATAATGATTACATTAATGATAATAATGATGATTGTAGTGTACGGCTGCGTACGTCCCGACTCTAAGGATGATGTCATCTCCTTGAACCTCGGCCAACGCCACGTGCGATTACATCCCGCAGACCCGTATTTTTTTATACCTGCGACTAAATCCCGCAAGCTTCTTATTAATTAATTAATTGAATGTATGTTAGTTGTGGTGATAATGTGAACTTGGTTATTTTTATAACCATAAACGTAATATTTACCAAGACTCACTACTTGTATAACGTTGAAGTCGACAAGCTAGAATAGCTATTTATTTATTTTTAAACCTAGTTATTGTTGATATGTTTTGGCCGAAGTGCACAGTTTTTAAGGCAATTATTTATTATCGGGTTTTCTCCGTATCCTTTCCTTTATTTATCTTTCTACTGTTCTTTCCTCTTGTCGACGTCTCTAATATGTCGCAATAACCACCGAAGGAGGTGACGGTCGTTACCCCGCTTCTTTTTTGTTTTTCCCCTTCTCTCTCTCGTCTCGGTTGTTTGGATTGTCGAACTATTGGCTTGGTCTTCAGGCACTTCATTTGCCTATTTTCTTCTTTCGCGCCATGCCTGGGGGTTTCTTTCGAGGTATATATACTAATGGTTGAGGAAAAGAAAATCACTTCGGTCCTGACCTCAGTCCCGCACTTTGGTCGTTCGCGGTTGCAATTTTACCTGTGTTGTGCTCTCGCTCGGATTTACCGTTCCCTGGGATATACTTCGCACATGGATATACCAGGATTGCTGAGTATCTCCTCAAGCTAAGTGACATGGTTGTGTGTAGGAGACGACTGGTCTCTTTTGGACTTTAGCATGACATGCTGCATTATTATCTGCAGGGTACACTCTTTCGTGAAGTCCCATAACATTTTTTGTGTATTTCCCAGTGTTTGAGAGCATTAGGACCAAGTGATTTAGAGGAACACTGCTTGAGGATCCGTACCTCCAGTGTATTCATTTTTATAAGTTATTACTTAGTTTCTTTTCGTTCTTGCCTGAGGATCCGTACCTCCTGGGATAAGATCTTTCTCTTTACGTACTTTATCGTTGATCATTTGTTTCGCTTAATGCGTTTGTTGATTTCTGCTTGATCGTGTGGGTGATTAAGCAGTCTTTGTGATTACCCTTCCAGTGTGACTTTGCCTTTTTACGACTAAGTTATTACTTAGTTTTATTTCGCTCATACTTGAGGATTCATATCTCCTGTACATTTATTTACGAAAGTTAATTAATTTTCTCTTTCGTCCCTGCTTGAGGATCCGTACCTCCGGGGATAAAGATATTTATCAAGATCTTTTTACGTATGTAGGTTTCTATTGATTTCTGCCTGTCCTTGTGGGTGATCAGGCAGACTTTGATGCTCAATCGTATCACATGATAATCGGTTTTGTTGTTGTTGTTGTCGTTTGTTGTTTTATTGGCAGATTCCTGTCTGGCCTTGTGTGTGTCCAGGCAGTCTTCGTGAATAGTCCTTTCCTTGACTTTTTCAGCTTTCTTATTAATTTATTTCTTAATTCTTTTGCACACAAGTACTCTTACTAGGTATCCGTCAGCATTAGCTTTGGTTTAACACTTAACCTCCATTTGGGTTGGATGTTAACAATTTAACGTAATTTGGGGACTTGGATGTTTTTATGCTGATCCCCTAGTAACAGTACTTCTGGAGTTGGGACGCCAACTTAGGGAAGACATTTTTATATTTCGTGGTAAGTTTTATCTGGTGTTAATTTTTCGTGCATCACCTCCGCTGTGATAACTCGATGATGCACACACCTTTGTCTACCTTTCCATGACTGAAAATGCCTGTAACTCCCTAGTGAGTGCAATTTGCTCCCAAAATAAACATCATACCATCATAGAGCTTTTACTCAACTCCAGTCAGAATAATTCATAATCTTACCACCACTAAAGTTCTGGTTCTGATCAAGGTTAGATGCCTAAATCTTTCTCGGACTCGGGTCTCCTAAACAGCACATCGCTGGTTGCTCTGACATCACGCAACCCTTGAAAGGCTGTAAAAAGGCTAGATAAATCAGAGAATATTAAGCTGATATCAAAAGAACAGATTCATTTAGCTATACCTGTGTTCCCGCTCCCAGTAGGCGGATACTCAAACCGAGGGGAAGAAGAAGAATTCTATGATCTTGCTTTTTTCTTCCAAACACGTCCACACAGACGCTCAGCCTACGCTATCTCCCTTTTCAAATATACACATTTACAAATCCAACATTCAGTACACACATCCTGTACTTTCCTTCCAGCATTCTCTGATACAACGCCCACCACCTCTTACACAACACATACGGTTCCCGAACCTACTAATCGGGAGGTGGCAGCGTGCCGTAGGCCTGGAACCTTACATCTATTCACTGCTGACGAATCTTTCCTTGAGCAATGAACAAAATATTCTCGGTTGACCCAGGACTCAACCAGAACTCTTAAAGTCTACTGGGTCTACGCCCCGCTACAATGATGATAATCATTATAAAGCCCATCCATAATGAAAAAGGCTAAAAGTATAAAAATCCCATAAGTCGAAATAACGCCTAAATCTAGCGATATATAACCTTTTGAGAGAATGGTCAACAAATCCCATTTTTCGAGTTTAAGGGATAATTATGATGATTTCTGCAATGATTCTCCTAATTATGATGATTTTGATGACAGTCCCATTAATAATGACAATGATAAGGACATTAATTATGATAATTATA
>NC_091550.1:25886055-25913555 GCF_042767895.1 Penaeus vannamei | reverse complement strand
CATCATAACTATTGTTATAATGATAATAGCAATAATGATAATTTTAGAAATAATAATAACAATAGTAATAATTATAATGACAATGATAATGATATTATTATTTCTATTGTCATTATTATATGAAAAATATTGGAATAGAGTTGATTATTGCTATTATTGCAGTAATTATCAAAATTATCATTATAATTATGATTTTATCATTATTATCATTATTATTGTCATTATCTTTGTCATTATCATCATTATTATCAAAATTATTGCAGTTATAATGATTATTATGCTCATTATTATAGCTATTTTCATCATCATAACTATTTTTATAATGATAATAGCAATAATGATAATTTTAGAAATAATAATGATAATAGTAATAATTATAATGACAAGGATAATGATGTTATTATTATTGCTATTGTCATTATTAGTCTGAAAAATATTGGAATAGAGTTGAGTATTGCTATTATTGCAGGAATTATCAAAATTATCATTATAACTATGATTTTATCATTATTATCATTATTATTGTCATTATCATTGTCATTATCATCATAATTATCATCATTATTGCATATAATGAAGGAATTATCATGAAAATCATCACAATTACCTGAATTAATTTTAAAATCCTTATAATTACCAATAAAAAGCGAAAAAGTTTTTTTTTCGACGTTTCTCTCAAAAGGCTAGATTTTGCTCTTTTTTCGACTTATGGGATTTTATTACTTTTGGCCTTTATTTCATTGTTAGACTTGTCCATGTGATATTAATTTTGTTTACAATCAAGAAGGTCCATAGTGTATTGGCCAGCACTAGCCAGAGATGACCCCTTTTTAAGAACCCAAGTCCCTCTTTCAATGGTAACCCGTCCCTGCTGAATGAGGATCATATTATCTATTCATTTTCTTCAGTGATTTTTTTTTTTATTATTGCCTTTTATTTATTTATTTATTTATTTATTTATTTTTTTGTCATTTCGATACAACAAGAAGCCAAGAACGCACATAATTAGACCCTATTTCACTACGGGACTTGTACCTGGGTTATGGGACTTCCTCGCGAGGAAGTGAACAAGTCCTCTCCCTTCTTTCTCTCGGCCTAAGCCGCCATCCATCAATGGACTGGATGATTTTCGGGCTTCCCCTCAATAGTAAACCTTGCACTAGTTGTTAAAGGAGAAGAGCTAACACCAATAAATATACGTCAATAATGATAATTTTAGAAATAATTATGACAATAATAATAATTATAATGACAATGATAATGATTTTATTATTTCTATTGTCATTATTAGTATGAAAATTATTTTAATAGACTTAATTATTGCTATTATTGCAGTAATCATCAAAATTATCATTATAATTATGATTTTATCATTATTATTGTCATTATCATTGTCATTATCATCATAATTATCATCATTATTGTCAATAATAAAGGAATTATCATGAAAATCATCATAATTCCCTGAATTAATGTTAAAATCCTCATAATTACCATTAAAAAGCGAATAAGGTTTTTTTTCGACGTTTCTCTCAAAACGGCTAGAATTTGCCATTTTTCGACTTATGGGATTTTATTACTTCTGGCCTTTATTTCATTATAAATGGACTGAATAATATTTATTATCAACATTATTATCATTACTGTCATTATTTTCATTATTATTATCATTATAGTCATTATCATCATGATTATAATTATTATTATCATCATTATTGCAATCATAATAATTATTATGCTAATTATTATTGCTATTTTCATCATTATAACTATTTATATAATGATAATAGCAATAATGATAATTTTAGAAATAATAATGACAATAATAATAATTATAATGACAATGATAATGATGTTATTATTATTTCTATTGCCATTATTAGTATGAAAATTATTGGAATAGAGTTGATTATAGCAGTAATTATCAAAATTATCATTATAATTATGATTTTATCATTATTATTGTCATTATCATTGTCAGTATCATCATAATTATAATCATTATTGCCAATAATAAAGGAATCATCATGGAAATCCTCATAATTACCTGAATTAATGTTAAAATCCTCATAATTACCATTAAAAAGCGAAAAAGTTTTTTTTACGTTTCTCTCAAGAGGCTTTAATACGCTAGATTTTGCCGGTTTTTTTTCGACTTTTGGGATTTTATTACTTCTGGCCTTTATTTCATTACAAATGGACTGAATAATAATTATTATCATCATTATCATCATTATTGTCATTATTTTTATGGTTATTATCATTATAGTCATTATCATCTTGATTACAATTATCATTATCATCATTATTGCAGCTATGATAATTATTATGCTAATTATTATTGCTATTTTTATCATTATAACTATTTATATAATAATAATAGCAATAATGATACTCTTAGAAATAATAATGACAATAATAATAATTATAATGACAATGATAATGACATTATTTCTATTGCCAGTATTAGTATGAAAATTATTGGAATAGAGTTAATTATTGCAGTAACTATTAAAATTATCCTTATAATTATGATTTTATCATTATTATTGTCATTATCATTGTTATTATCATCATAATTATCATTATTGTCAATAATAAAGGAATTATCATGAAAATCATCATAATTACCTGAAGTAATGTTAAAATCCTCATAATTACCATTATAAAGCGAAAAAGTTTTTTTTGCGACGTTTCTCTCAAAAGGCTGTAATACGCTAGAATTTGCCGTTTTTTCGACTTTTGGGATTTTATTACTTCTGGCCTTTATTTCATTATAAATGGAATGAATAATAATTACATTATTATCATTATTATCATTACTGTCATAGTCATAATGATAATTTTAGAAATAATGATAACAATAATAATAATTATAATGACAATGATAATGATGTTATTATTATTTCTATTGCCATTATTGGTATGAAAATTATTGGAATAGAGTTAATTATTGCTCTTATTGCAGTAATTATCAAAATTATCATTATAATTATGATTTTATCATTATTATTGCCATTATCATTGTTGATATCATCATAATTATCATTATTTTCAATAATAAAGGAATTATGAAAATCATCATAATTACCTGAAGTAATGTTAAAATCGTCATAATTACCATTAAAAAGCGAAAAAGTTTTTTTCGACGTTTCTCTCAAAAGGCTGTAATACGCTAGAATTTGCCGTTTTTTCGACTTTTGGGATTTTATTACTACTGGCCTTTATTTAATTATAAATGGACTGAATAATAATTATTATCATCATTATCATTACTGTCATTATTTTCATGATTATTATCATTATAGTCATTATCATCATGATTACCATTATTATTATCATCATATTGCAGTTATAATAATTATTATGCTAATTATTATTCCTATTTTTATCATTTTAATTATCTATATAATGATAATTGCAATAATGATAATTTTAGAAATAATAATGACAATCATGATAATTCATTATAAATGGAATGAATAATAATTACATTATTATCATTATTATCATTACTGTCATAGTCATAATGATAATTTTAGAAATAATAATAATAATAATAATTATAATGACAATGATAATGATGTTATTATTATTTATATTGCCATTATTAGTATGAACATTATTGGAATAGAGTTAATTATTGTTATTATTGCAGTAATTATCAAAATTATCATTATAATTATGATTTTATCATTATTATTGTCATTATCATCATAATTATCATAAATATTGTCAATAATAAAGGAATTATCATGAAAATCATCATAATTACCTGAATTAATGTTAAAATCCTCATAATTACCATTAAATAGTGAAAAACGTTTTTTTTAGACGTTTCTTTTTCGACTTTAGGGATTTTATATGGACTGAATAATAATTATTATCATCATTATTATCAGTACTGTCATTATTTTCATGAATATTATGATAATCATGATGATAATGACAGAGATAATTGTCATTATTATTTCTAAAATTATTATTATTGCTATCATCATTATATAAATAATTATAATGATAAAAATAACAATAATGATTAGCACAATAATTATTATAACTGCAATAATGGTAATAATAATGATAATCATGATGATAATGACTATAATGATAATAATCATGAAAATAATGACAGTAATGATAATGATGATGATGATAATTATTATTCAGTCCATTAATAATGAAATAAAGGCCGGAAGTAATATAATCCCATAAGTCGAAAAAGACGGCAAAATCTAGCGTATTACAGCCTTTTGAGAGCAACGTCGAAAAACCCCTTTTTCGCTTTTTAATGGTAATTATTAGGGTTTTTTAACACTGATTCAGGTAATTATGATGATTTTCACGATAATTCCTTTATTATTGAAAAAATGATGATAATTATGATGATAATGACAATGATAATGACAATAATAATGATAAAATCATAATTATAATGATAATTTTGATAATTACTGCAATAATAGCAATAATGAACTCTATTCCAATTATTTTCATACTATTAATGGCAATAATAATAATAATATCATTATAATTGTCATTAAAATTATTTTTATTGTCATTATTATTGATAAAAATTATCATTATTGCTATTATCATTATATAGATAATTATAATGATAAAAATAGCAATAATGATTAGCATAATAATTATCATAACTGCAATAATGATGATAATAATAATGATAATCATGATAGTAATGACTATCATGATAACAATCATGAAAATAATGACAGTAATGATGATAATGATGATAATAATTATTATTCAGTCCATTTATAATGAAATAAAGGCCAGAAGTAATAAAATCCCAAAAGTCGAAAAAACGGCAAAATCTAGCGTATTAATTAATGGTAATTATGATGATTTTAACATTAATTGAGGTAATTATGATGATTTTCAGGATAATTCCTTTATTATTGACAATAATGTTGATAATTATGATGATAATGACAATGATAATGACACTAATAACGATACAATCATAATTATAATGATAATATTGAAAATTACTGCAATAATTAACGCTATTCCAATAACTTTCATACTAATAATGGCATTAGATATAATAATAAAATCACTATCATTGTCATTATAATTATTATTTTTGTCATTATTTCTAAAATTATCATTATTGCTATTATCATTACATATATAGTTATAATGATAAAAATAGCAATAATAATTAGCATAATAATTATTATAACTGCAATAATGATGATAATAATAATCATAATCATGATGATAATGACTATTAGGATAATAATCATGAAAATAATGTCAGTAATGATAATAATGATGATAAAATTATTATTCAGTCCATTTATAATGAAATAAAGACCAAAAGTAATAAAATACGAAAAGTCGAAAAAAAACGGAAAATAAAGCGTATTACAGCCTTTTGAGAGGAATGTCGAAAAAAAACCTTTTTCGCTTTAAACATTAATTCAGGTAATTATGATAATTCCTTTATTATTGAGAAAAATTATGATAATTATGATGATAATGACAATGATAACAATAATAATGATAAAATCATAATTATAATGATAATTTTGATAATTACTGCAATAATTAACTCCAATAATTTCCATACTAATAATAACATCATTATCATTGTCATTATAATTATTATTATTGTCATTATTATTTCTAAAATTATCATTATTGCTATTATCATTATATAAATATATTATAAAGATAAAAATAGCAATAATAATTTGCATAATAATTATTATATATATCATGATTATAATCATGAAAATAATGGCAGTAATGATGATAATGATAATAATCATTATTCAGTCCATTTATAATGAAATAAAGGCCAGAAGTAATAAAATCCCAGAAGTCGAAAAAACGGCAAAATCTAGCATATTACAGCCTTTTGAGAGAAACGTAAAAAAAAACTTTTTCGCTTTTTAGTGGTAATTATGAGTATTTTAACATTAATTCAGGTAATTATGATGATTTTCATGATAATTCCTTTATTATTGACAATAATGATAATAATTATGATGATAATGACAATGATAATAATAATGATAAAATCATAATTATAATGATATATTTGATAATTACTGCAATAATAGCAATAATTAATTCTATTCTAATAATTTTCATACTAATAATGGCAATATAAATAATAATAACATAATTATCATTGTCTATATAATTATTACTATTCTCATTATTATTTCTAAAATTATCAATATTGCTATTCTCATTATATGAATAGTTATGATGATAATAGAGGAGAGTCAAAATTTCGTTTGCTTACATAAGGTTTATATTAAATCAGTTTAATGGAGGTTAGGTTACATTAGCTGAAATCTGGTTAGGTTAGGATAGGTTAGGTTAGGTTAGGCTCAGCTTTGATGAGGAGAGTCCAAATTTCGTTTTCTTACATAAGGTTTCAATTTAATCAATTTAATGGAGGTTAGGTTACATTAGCTGAAATTTGGTTAGGTAAGGTTAGGTTAGGTTAGGTTAGGTTCAGCTTTGATGAGGAGAGTCCTAATTTCGTTTTTATACATAAGGTTTATATTAAATCAGTTTAATGGAGGTTAGGTTACATTAGCTGGAATTTGGTTAGGTTAGGTTAGGTTCAGCTTTGATGAGAAGAGTCCAAATTTCGTTTTCTTACATAAGGTTTATATTAAATCAGTTTAATGGAGGTTAGGTTACATTTCCTGGAATTTGGTTAGGTTAGGTTAGGTTAGGTTAGGCTGAGGTTTGATGAGGAGAGTCCAAATTTTGTCATTTTTACATAAGGTTTATATTAAATCAGTTTAATGGAGGTTAGGTTACATTAGCTGGAATTTGGTCAGGTTAGGTAAGGTTAGGCTCAGCTTTGATGAGGAGAGTCCAAATTTCGTTTTCTTACATAAGGTTTATATCAAATCAGTTTAATGGAGGTAAAGTTACATTAGCTGGAATTTGGTTAGGTTAGGTTAGGCTCAGCTTTGATGAGGAGTGTCCAAATTTCGTTTTCTTACATAAGGTTTATATTAAATCAGTTTAATGGAGGTAAAGTTACATTAGCTGGAATTTGGTTAGGTTAGGTTAGGTTACGTAAGGCTCAGCTTTGATGAGGAGAGTCCAAATTTCTTTTTCTTACATAAGGTTTATATCAAATCAGTTTAATGGAGATTAGGTTACATTAGCTGGAATTTGGTTGGGTTAGGTTAGGTAAGGTTAGGTCAGATTAGGCTCAGCTTTGATGAGGAGAGTCCAAATTTCGTTTTCTTGCATAACGTGTATATTAAATCAGTTTAATGGAGGATAGGTTACATTACCTGGAATTTGGTTAGGTTAGGTTAGGTTAGGCTCAGCTTTGATGAGGAGAGTCCAAATTTCGTTTTCTTACATAAGGTTTATATTAAATCAGTTTCATGGAAGTTAGGTTACATTAGCTAGAATTTGGTTAGGTTAGGTTAGGTTAGTTTAGGCTCAGCTTTGATGAGGAGAGTCCAATTTTCGTTTATTTACATAAGGTTTATATTAAATCAGTTTAATGGAGGTTAGGTTACATTAGCTGAAATTTGGTTAGGTTAGGCTCAGCATTAATGAGGAGAGTCCAAATTTCGTTTTCTGACATAAGGTTGATATTAAATCAGTTTAATGGAGGTTAGGTTACATTAGCCGGAATTTGGTTAGGTTAGGTTAGGTTAGTTTAGGCTCAGCTTTGATGAGGAGAGTCCAAATTTCGTTTCCTTACATAAGGTTTATATTAAATCAGTTTAATGGAGGTTGGGTTACATTAGCTGGAATTTTGTTAGGTTAGGTTAGGTTAGGCTCAGCTTTGATGAGGAGAGTCCAAATTTCGTTTTCTTACATAAAGTTTATAATAAATCAGTTTAATGGAGTTTAAGTTACCTCATCAGAGATGAGCCTAACCTAACCAAAATCCAACTAATGTAACCTAATCTCCATTAAACTGATTTAATATAAACATTATGTAAGAAAACGAAATTTGGACTCTCCTCATCAAAGCTGAGCCTAACCTAACCTAACCTAACTAAATTCCAGCTAATGTAACCTAACCTCCATTAAACTGACTTAATATAAACCTTATGTAAGAAAACGAAATTTGGACTCTCCTTATCAAAGCTGAGCCTAACCTAACCTAATCTAAACTAACCATATTCATGCTAATGTAACCTAACCTCCAGTAAACTGATTTGATATAAACCTTATGTAAGAAAACGAAAATTGGACTCTCCTCATCAAAGCTGTGCATAACCTAACCTAACCAAATTCCAGCTAATGTAACCTAACTTCCATTAAACTGATTTAATAAAAACCTTATATAGGGAAACGAAATTTGGACTCTCTTCATCAAAGCTTAGCCTAAATTAACATAACCTAATCTAACCTAACCAAATTCAAGCTAATGTAACCTAACCTCCATTAAACTGATTTAATATAAACCTTATGTAAGAAAACGAAATTTGGACTCTCCTCATCAAAGCTGAGCCTAACCTATCCTAACCTAACCTAACCAAGTTCCAGGTTATGCAACCTAACCTCCATTAAACTGATAAAATATAAACCTTATGTAAGAAAAGGAAATTTGGACACTCCTCATCAAAGCTGAGCCTAACCTAACGAAACTTAACCAAATTCCAGCTAATGTAACCTAACCTCCATTAAACTGATAAAATATAAACCTTATGTAAGAAAACGAAATTTGGACACTCCTCATCAAAGCTGAGCCTAACCTAACCTAAACTAAGCAAATTCATGCTAATGTAACCTAAACTCCATTAAACTGATTTAATATAAACAAAATTTGGACTCTACTCATCAAAGCTGAGCTTAACCTAACCTAACCTAACCAAATTCAGCAAATGTAACCTTACCTCCATTAAACTGGTTTAATATAAACCTTATGTAAGAAAACGAAATTTGGACTCTCCTCATCAAAGCTCAGCCTAACATAACCTAACATAACCTAACCTAGCCAAATTCCAGTATGTAACCTAACCTCCATTAAACTGATTTAATCTAAACCTTATGTAAGAAAACGAAATTTGGACTCTCCTCATCAAAGCTGAGCCTAACCTATCCAAACCTAACCTAACCTAACCAAGTTCCAGCTAATGTAACCTAACCTCCATTAAACTAATTTCATATAAACGTTATGTAAGAAAAGGAAATATGGACTCTCCTCATCAAAGCTGTGCCTAACCTAACCTAACCTAACCTAACCTGACCAAATTCCAGCTAATGTAACCTAACCTCTATTAAAGTGATTAAATATAAACCTTATATATATATATATATATATATATATATATATATATATATATATATATATATATATATAAACGAAATTTGGACTCTCCTCATCAAATCTGAGCCTAACCTAACCTAACCTAACGAAATTCCAGCTAATGTAAGCTAATCTCCATTAAACTGGTTTAATTTAAACATTATGTAAGAAAACGAAATTTGGACTCTCCTCATCAAAGCTGAGCCAAACCTAACCTAAAATAACATAACATAACATAACCAAATTCAAGCTAATGTAACCTAATCTCCATTAAACTGATATGATATAATCCTTATGTAAGAAAACGAAATTTGGACTGTCGTCATCAAAGCAGAACGAAACCTAACCTAACCTAACCTAACCAAATTCCAGCTAATGTAACCTAACCTCCATTAAACTGATTTAATATAAACCTTATGTAAGAAAACGAAATTTAGACTCTCCTCATCAAAGCTGAGCCTAACCTAACCTAACCTAACCTATCCAAATTCCAGCTAATGTAACCTAGCCTCCATTAAACTGATTTAATATAAATCTTATGTAAGAAAACGAAATTTGGACTCTCCTCATCAAAGCTGAGCCTAATCTAACCTAACCTAACCTAACCGAATTCCAGCTAATGTAACCTAACCTCCATTAAACTTATGCAATATAAACCTTATGTAAGAAATCGAAATTTGAACTCTCCTCATCAAAGCTGAGCCTAATCTAACCTAACCTAACCTAAACAAATCCCAGCTAATGTAACCTAACCTCCATTAAATTGATTTAATATAAAACCTTATGTAAGAAAACGAAACATGGACTCTCCTCATCAAAGCAGGAGCCTAACCTAACCTAACCTAATTAAATTCCAGCTAATGTAACCTAACCTCCATTAAACTGATTTAATATAAACATTATGTAAGAAAACGAAATTTGGTCTCTCCTCATCAAAGCTGAGCCTAATCTAACCTAACCTAACCTAACCTAACCAAATTCCAGCTAATGTAACCTAAACTCCATTAAAAAAATTAATATAAACCTTATGTAAGAAAACGAAATTTGGACTCTTCTCATCAAAGCTGGGCCTAACCTAACCTAACCAAGTTCCAGCTAATGTAACCTAACCTCCATTAAACTGATTTAATATAAACTTTATGTAAGAAAACGAAATTTGGCCTCTCCTCATCAAAGCTGAGCCTAACCTAACCTAACCTAACGTAACCTAACCTAACCTAACCAAATTCCAGGAAATGTAACCTAACCTCCATTAAACTGGTTTAATATAAACCTTATGTAAGAAAACGTAATTTGGACTCTCCTCATCAAAGCTGAGCCTAACCTAACCTAATCAAATTCCAGCTAATGTAACCTAACCTCCATTAAACTGATTTAATATAAACCTTATGTAAGAAAACCAAATTTGGACTCTCCTTATCAAAGCTGAGCCTAACCTAACCTAACCTAAACTAAGCAAATTCCAGCTAATGTAACCTAACCTCCATTAAACTGATTTAATATAAACCTTATGTAAGAAAACGAAATTTGGACTCTCCTCATCAAAACTGAGCATAACCTAACCTAACCTCACCAAATTCCAGGAAATGTAACCTAACCTCCATTAAACTGATTTAATATAAACTTCATGCAAGAAAACGAAATTTGGACTCTCCTCATCAAAGCTGAGCCTAACCTAACCAAATTTCAGCTAATGTAACCTAACCTCCATTAAACTGGTTTAATTTAAACCTTATGTAAGAAAACGAAATTTAGCCTCTCCTCATCAAAGCTGAGCCTAACCTAACCTAACCTAACCTAACGTAACGAAATTCCAGCTAATGTAACCTAACCTCCATGAAACTGATTTAATATAAACCTTAAATAAGAAAAGGAAATTTGGACTCTCCTCATTAAAGCTGAGCATAACCTAACCTAACCTAACTAAATTCCAGCTAATGTAACCTAACCTCCATTAAATTTTTTGATATAAACCTTATGTAAGAAAACGAAATTTGGACTCTCCTCATAACAGCCGAACCTAACTAAACCTAACCTAACCTAATCTAACCTAACCAAATTCCAGCAAATTAACCTTACCTCCATTAAACTGATTTGATATAAACATTATGTAAGAAAACGAAATTTGGACTCTCCTCATCAAAGCTGAGCATCACTTAACCTAACCTAATCTAACCTAACCAAATTCCAGCTAATGTAAAATAACCTCCTTTAAACTGATTTAATATAAACCTTATGTAAGAAAACGAAATTTGGACCCTACTCATCAAAGCTGAGCCTAAATTCCATCAAATGTAACCTAACTTCCATTAAACTGGTATAATATAAACCTTTGTAAGAAAACGAAATTTGGACTCCCCTCATCAAAGCCTAACCTAACCTAAACTAACATAAACTAACCTAACCTAACCAAATTCCAGTAATGTAACCTAACCTCCATTAAACTGATTTAATATAAACCTTATGTAAGAAAACGAAATTTGGACTCTCCTCATCAAAGCTGAGCCTAACCTAACCTAACCCTAACCTAACCAAATTCATGCTAATGTAACCTAACCTCCATTAAACTGATTTAATATAAACCTTATGTAAGAAAACGAAATTTGGACCCTACTCATCAAAGCTGAGCATAACCTGACCTAACCTAACCTAACCTAACCAAATTCCAGCAAATGTAACGTAACCTCCATTAAACTGGTTTAATATAAACCTTATGTAAGAAAACGAAATTTGGACCCTACTCATCAAAGCTGAGCCTAACCTACCCTAACCAAATTCCATCAAATGTAACCTAACCTCCATTAAACTGGTTTAATATAAACCTTATGTAAGAAAACAAAATTTGGACTCTCCTCATCAAAGCCTAACCTAACCTAACCTAACCAAATTCCAGTAATGTAACCTAACCTCCATTAAACTGATTTAATATAAACCTTATGTAAGAAAACGAAATTTGAACTCTCCTCACCAAAGCTGAGCCTAACTTAACCTAACGAAATTCCAGCTAATGTAACCTAACCTCCATTAAACTGATTTAATATCAACCTTATGTAAGAAAACGAAATTTGAACTCTCCTTATCAAAGCTGAGCCTAACCTAACCTAACCAAAATCATGCTAATGTAACCTAACCTCCATTAAACTGATTTAATCTAAACCTTATTTAAGAAAACGAAATTTGGACTCTCCTCATCAAAGATGAGCCTAACCTAACCTAACCTAACCTAACCTAACCAAATTCCAGTAATGTAACCTAACCTCCATTAAACTGATTTAATATAAACCTTATTTAAGAAAACGAAATTTGGCCTCTCCTCAACAAAGCTGAGCCTAACCTAACCTAACCTAACCAAATTCCAGGAAATGTAACCTAACATCCATTAAACTAGTTTAATATAAACCTTATGTTAAAAAAAAACACGAAATTTGGACTCTCCTCATCAAAGCTGAGCCTAACCTAACCTAAACTAACCAAATTCATGCTAATGTAACCTAAGCTCCATTAAACTGATTTAATATAAACCTTATGTAAGAAAACGAAATTTGGACTCTCCTCATCAAAGCTGAGCATAACCTAACCTAACCTAACCAAATTCCAGCTAATGTAACCTAACCTCCATTAAACTGATTTAATATAAACCTTATGTAAGAAAACGTAATTTGGACTCTCCTCATTAATGCTGAGCCTAACCTAACCAAATTTCAGCTAATGTAACCTAACCTCCATTAAACTGATTTAATATAAACCTTATGTAAATAAACGAAATTTGGACTCTCCTAATCAAAGCTGAGCCTAACCTAACCAAATTCCAGATAATGTAACCTGACCTCCATTAAACTGATTCAATATAAACCTTATGTAAGAAAACGAAATTTGTACTCTCCTCATCAAAGCTGAGCCTAACCTAACCTAACCTAACCAAATTCCAGCTAATGTAACCGAAGGGCATCCTGAGGAATTCGAAGAGGCCGAAAGGTGTAATGACGGCCGTCTTGGGGATGTCCTCCTCAGCGATCGGGATTTGGTCGATCTTGGAAAAGACCGTACAGCCAGACAGCTCGTGGGAGGAGTGCAGGCGCGGCAGAGGGTATCTGTCGGGGGCGGTGATCGTATTCAGGTGACGGTAATCACCGCACGGGCGCCAGTCACCGTCCCTCTTCTTCACCAGATGCAGAGGGGCCGCCCATTGACTGCTGGAAGGGCGTATAATCCCCAACTGTATCATATAGTCGAACTCTGCCCTGGCACTGCGACATCTGTCGGGGGCGAGCGGACGGCAGCGAGAATGGGCTGGAGGACCGTGGGTCACGATATGGTGCCGGACTTCATGCCGTGGTTGGGTGGCCCGGTTGATCGGCTTGGTCAAGGCCGGGAACTCACGCAGGATGTTCTTGAAGGCGCAGGTCCTGGGAAGCACTGTATATATTAGGAGGGTACTTACCAGAGCCGGAGCAGCGTGTGTGTGGGCCCCGGATTGGTGGATTAGGGCCATACCTTGAAGATCAACCGTCAGACCGTAGTGCGCCAAGAAATCGGCGCCGATGATGGGGTGTGGGACATTGGTGACGAGGAAGATCCATTGGAATCGTTGGGCGGGCTCGCCTTCCAGCGAGAGGGTCCTCGAACGCTCGCCGTAAGTGTTGATGGGCGATCCTCCACTCTTTGCGCGGCGGTGAAGGAACGCGGAAGCGAGGATGGCGGTTGGGCGTTGCAGAGCGCCTGATGTCCCGTTCAAAGCGTGGTGGCGAAGGGGTGCGAAAGCGAGGCCGGGAGTGAGAACGTTCCTGTGTGGATATCTTCTGCACAGCCTCGGATAGTGTGGCGACATGAGCTGCAAGGGCTCCCAACGTCACGGCGGAGGTGGTGGTTGCGACAGACACTGTTGCTATTGACGATGTGGGTGCCCTAGCTACGAGCATCGCGTCGGCTTGCAGGGCAAGTTGCTCCAATGGGGCGTCTGACACCAGCAGGATTTGCTGGATATCAGCAGGCAGCCGCTTGAGGAAGAGGGAGCGCATGACGTCAGGTGGGAGCGTAGTGCCGGTGCAGGTGAGGAGGCGCTGGAAATGGTGAATGATTTCTGTGGGTTGTCCGCGGCGTCAGACGACAGGAAGGAGCTTAACGCGGTCAGAGGGTTAGGTGCTGCTTGCCTAAGAATGGCCTCTTTAAGCTCGTCGTAAGTGGCGTACCGATGATTATGCAGGAGGTCGCCGACTGTCAGGAGTTCTGGCGGGAGGTTAGTGACCAGCAGGCGGAATTTAGTGGTCTGGGTGGTTATATTCCTGAGGAGGAATTCCTGCTCCACTTGAAAAAACCATTCCGGCAGGCTGGCCAGAGAGCAGGCTGATAGCGTACTGTGTGTTGCTGACATCTTGTGTAAAAACTTGGTTCACTCTGAGGGTCACCAGTGTAGAGGTAAAGAAACCAGACTGGATTTCTATCTCTTTATTTTGAGGAACCGAGTACAAGTGTAGTCATGTCAACAGCTGAGTGGAGAATGATGATTCCGCCTAAGTACTAAGTGTGTAAAGAAGAGGGGGGAAGGAAGAGTGGGGATAGGAGAAGGATAAGGAGGAGGAAAATTAATTTTAGTAGAAGAAAAAGGAGCCGGGGCTTGACCCAGCATGCAGGGTAAAGATCTTGGTAATATTTGTAGTGGGTTTGTTGAAAGAGGAAAAGGATCGAGGGGCCCAGCGCCATCGGCAGCCTCGCGTGTTCACCGCGCGGCCACACCTCGCGAGATCGTGCGGCGAGACAAGGCCGCGACTCGTGGCGCGGGGAATACCCCGCGACCTTGAGCGCGGCTCGCCCCACCACATTTTTCCCACGGGGCGTGGAGCCTCGCTATGGCGAACACGGAGCCTCTCGGCTAACTGAGGGGGAGGGGAGAGAAGTTAGCAGGTTTTTGGCGCCCTCTGGGGTGTGCTCTAGGCACGGCCTATTCGGCCGTGGCTCCTGGGCTGTCCCTCGGCTAACCATCACTGCTGAAGCGGGGTGAAGCTCGGGTGAGGCCGCGAGGCAAGGGCAAAACCTCCTCGCCCGTGTCGAGAGGAGATTTCTCTCCTTCGGCCGCAGGACTTACGGGAAGGCACGGCCTTGGCGGCCTCACCACGATTGGAGTAACTCTACTGGCCGTGGCGCTTCTTTCCTCGGCTCGCACAAATCCTTACGCTAAAGGATTTGTGGTCCTGGCACGAATACTAGCAGCAAACGCCACGTGTCGGAAACCGAAATAACGATGGAAATGACATCAATAATTAAGATAATAACTGTTATAATGATTATATTAAGGGTAATTATGGCGATAATTACTATAATGATGATAATGATGACATTAATGAAAATAATGATGATAATCATTTTAAAGCCCATCCATAATGAAAAGGCTATAGGTATAAAAATCCAAAAAGTCGAAAGAAAAACGCCGAAATCTAACGATATTATAGCCTCTTGAGAGAATGGTCGACAAACCCCCTTTTGCGAGTTAAAGGGATAATTATGATGATTTCGGCAATGATTCTGCTAATTATGGTGATTTTGATGACAATCTCATTAATAATGACAATAATAATGACATTAATTATGATAATTATGACATTAAGATAATTATAATATAATGATAATTATAATGATAATTTGCGAAATTAATGCAATAATAGCAATAATCGACAATATTCTAATGATTTTCATGAAAATAAAAATGATAACGATAATAATAATAATATAAATAATCAATGAAATAATCGCTATTATTGTTATTATAATTGTTATTATTGTTGTTATTATTTCTAAAATTATCATTATTGTTATTATCATTATAAAAATAGTTATAATGAGGGAAATGACATCAATAATTAAGATAACAACTATTATAATGATTATATTAAGGGTAATTATGGCGATAATTACTATAATGATGACATTCATGATAATAATGATGATAATCATTATAAAGCCCACCCATTATGAAAAAAATCCCAAAAGTCGAAAAAAAACGCCGAAATGTAGCGATATATAGCCTTTTGAGGGAATGGTCGACAAACCCGCTTTTTCGAGTTTAAGTGATAATTATGATGATTTCTACAATGATTCTGCTAATTAGGATGAATTTGATGACAATCCCATTAATAATGACAATAATAATTACATTAATTATGATAATTATGACATTAATTAAGATAATTATAATATAATAATGATTATAATGATAATTTGCGTAATTAATGCAATAATAGCAATAATCGACAATATTCTAATGATTTTCATGACAATAACAATAATAATAACGATAATGATATTAAAAATAATCATTGAAATAATCATAATATCGCTATTAATGTTATTATAATTGTTATTATTGTTGTTATTATTTCTAAAATTATCAATATTGTTATTATCATTATAAAAATAGTTATAATGAGGTTAATGACATCAATAATTAAGATAATAACTATTATAATGATTATATTAAGGGTAATTATGGCGATAATGACATAATGATGATAATGATGACATTAATGATAATAATGATGATGAAAATCATTATATAACCCATCCATAATTTAAAAAAAGGCTAAAAGTATAAAAATCCCAAAAGTCGAAAAAAACGCCGAAATCTAGCGATATATAGCCTTTTCAGAGAATGGTCGACAAACCCCCTTTTTCGAGTTTAAGGGATAATTATGATGATTTCTGCAATGATTCTGCTAATTATGATGATTTTCATGACAATCCCATTAATAATGACAATAATAATGACATTGATTATGATAATTATGACATTAATAAAGATAATTATAATATAATGATAATTATAATGATAATTTGCGTAATTAATGCAATAATAGCAATAATCGACAATATTCTAAGGATTTTCATAACAATAACAATAATAATAACGATAATGATAATAAAAATGATCATTGAAATAATCATAATATCCCTATTATTGTTATTATAATTGTTACTATTGTTGTTATTATTTCTAAAATTATCATTATTGTTATCATAATTATAAAAATAGTTATAATGAGGGAAATGACATCAATAATTAAGATAATAACTATTATAATGATAATATTAAGGGTAATTATTGCGATAATTACTATAATGATGATAATGATGACCTTAATGATAATGATGATGATAATCATTATAAAGCCCATCCATAATGAAAAAAGGCTAAACGTATAAAAATCACAAAAGTCGAAAAAACGCCGAGATCTAGCGATATAGCCTTTTGAGAATTTGTTCGACAAACCCCCTTTTTCGAGTTTAAGGGATAATTAGGATGATTTCTGCAATGATTCTGCTAATTATGGTGATTTTGATGACAATCCCATTAATAATGACAATAATAATGACATTAATTATGATAATTATGACATTAATTAAGATAATTATAATATAATGATAATTATAATGATAATAAGCGAAATTATTGCAATAATAGCAATAATCGACAATATTCTAATGATTTTCATGACAATAACAATAATAATAACGATAATGATAATAAAAATAATCATTGAAATAATCATAATATCGCTATTATTGTTATTATAATTGTTATTATTGTTGTTATTATTTATTGTTATTATCATTATAAAAATAGTTATAATGAGGGAAATGACATCAATAATTAAGATAATAACTGTTACAATGATTATATTAAGGGTAATTATGGCGATAATTACTATAATGTTGACATTAATGATAATAATGATGATAATTATTATGAAGCCCATCCATAATGAAAAAAGGCTAAAAGTATAAAAATCCCACAAGTCGAAAAAACGCCGAAATCTAGCGATATATAGCCTTTTGATAGAATGGTCGACAAAACTACTTTTTCGAGATTAAGGGATAATTATGATGATTTCTGCAATGGTTCTGCTAATTATGATGATTTTGATGACAATCCCATTAATAATGACAATAATAATGACATTAATTATGATAATTATGACATTAATTAGGATAATTATGACATAAATTAAGATAATCATAATATAACGATAATTTTAATGATATTTTGCGTAACCAATGCAATAATAGCAATAATCGAAAATATTCTAATGATTTTCATGTCAATATTAATAATAATAACGTAAATAATAATAAAAATAATCATTGAAATAATGATAATAAAAATAATCATTGAAATAATGATAATATCGCTATTATTTTTATTATAATTGCTAATAGTCTTGTTATTATTTCTAAAATTATCATTATTGTTATCATTATAAAAATAGTTATAATGAGGGAAATGACATCAATAATTAAGATAATAAGTATCATAATGGTTATATTAATTAAGGATAATTATGGCGATAATTACTATAATTATGATAATGATGACATTAATGATAATAATGATGATGACAACCATTATAAAGCCCATCCATAATAAAAAAAAGACTAAAGGTATAAAAATCCCTGAAGTCGAAAAAAACGCCGAAATCTAGCAATATATATCCTTTTGAGGGAATGGTCGACAAACCCCCTTTTTCGAGTTTAAGGGATAATTATGATGATTTCTGCAATGATTCTGCTAATTATAATGATTTTGATGACAATCCCATTAATAATGAAAATAATGATTATATTAATTATGATAATTATGACATTAATTAAGATAATTATATTATAATGATCATTATAATGATAATTTGCGAAATTAATGCAATAATAGCAATAATCGACAATATTCTCAGGATTTTCATGACAATAACAATAATAGTAACGATAATGATAATAAAAATAATCATTGAAATAATCACAATATCGCTGTTATTGTTATTATAATTGTTATTATTGTTGTTATTATTTCTAAAATTATCACTATTGTTATTGTCATTATAAAAATTGTTATAATGAGGGAAATGACATCAATAATTAAGATAATAACTATTATAATGATTATATTAAGTATAAAAATCCCTGAAGTCGAAAAAAAACGCCGAAATCTAACGATATATAGCCTTTTGAGAGAATGGTCGACAAACGCCCCTTTTCGAGTTTAAGGGATAATTATGATGATTTCTGCAATGATTCTGCTAATTATGGTGATTTTGATGACAATCCCATTAATAATGACAATGATAATGACATTAATTATGATAATTATGACATTAAATAAGATAATTATAATATAATGATAATTATAAGGATAATTTGCGTAATCAATGCAATAATAGCAATAATCGACAATATTCTAATGATTTTCATAACAATAACAATAATAAAAACGATGATGATAATAAAAATAATCATTGGAATAATTATAATATCGCTATTATTGTTATAATTGTTATTATTGTTGTTATTATTTCTAAAATTATTAATATTGTTATTATCATTATAAAAATAGTTATAATGAGGGAAATGACATCTATAATTAAGATAATAACTATTATAATGATTATATTAAGGGTAATTATGGCGATAATTACAATAATGATGATAATGACAACATTAATGATAATAATGATGATGATAATCATTATAAATTCCATCCATAATGAAAAAAGGCTAAAAATATAACAATTCCCACAAGGCGAAAAAAACGCCGAAATCTAGCGATATATAGCCTTCTGAGAGAATATTCGACAAACCCCCTTTATCGAGTTTAAGGGATAATTATGATGATTTCTGCAATGATTCTGCTAATTATGATGATTTTGATGACAATCCCATTAATAATGACAATAATAATGATAATAATTATGATAATTATGACATTAATTAAGATAATTATAATATAATGATAATTATAATGATAATTTGCGTAATTAATGCAATA
Source organism: Penaeus vannamei (assembly GCF_042767895.1). NCBI lineage: Eukaryota > Metazoa > Arthropoda > Malacostraca > Decapoda > Penaeidae > Penaeus > Penaeus vannamei. The sequence goes on along the minus strand of NC_091550.1, from coordinate 25,893,471 downwards.
ATAGCAATAATCGACAATATTCTACTGATTTTCATGACAATAACAATAATAATAACGATAATGATAATAAAAATAATCATTGAAATAATCATAATATCGCTGATATTGTAATTATGACGATTATGATGATAACCCCATCAATAATGACGATAATAATGATAATTATTAGAGCAATTAGGACAATAATTATGATAATAATTATACAATGATAATTATAATGATGATTTGCCTAATAATTGAAATAATAGCATTAATCGACACTATTCTAATGATTTTCCTAATAATAATAACGACAATTGTAACAGAAATAATAATAGAAGTAATTATAACACGGCAATTATTATTATAATCCTGATTATTGCTGTTATTATTTCCAGAATAATCATTATTGTCATTATCATTATTAAAAGAATTATAATGATGAAGGTAACATTATTAATTAAGATGATGATTATTATAATGACTATATTAAGGGTGATTAGGGCGATAATGACAGTAATGATAATAATGATGGTAATAATGACAATATTGATGATAATTATCATTATAAAGCCCATCTATAATGAGAAAAAGGCTAAAAGTAGAAAAATCTTAAATGTAAAAAACTGGCAAAATCTAGCGAAATACAGCCTTTGCAGAGATGAATCGAAAACCCCTTTTTTCTAGTTTAAAGGATGATTATGATGATCTTAGCAGTAATTCTGCTAATTATGATGATTTTGATGATAACCCCATCAGTAATGACAATAATGACGATAATAATCATAATTATGAGAGTAAGTAGGGTAATAATTATGATAATAATTATACAAGGATAATCATAATGATGATTTGCCTAATAATTGCAATAATAGCAATAATCGACACTATTCTAATGATTTTCCTAATAATAATAACGACAATGATAACAGAAATAATAATAGAAGTAATTATAACACGGCCATCATTGTTATTATAATCCTTATTATTGTTGTTATTATTTCCAGAATTATCATTATTGTCATTATAATTATTAAAATAATTATAATAATGAAAATGACATTTATCATTAAGATGATTATTATAATGACTATATTAAGGGTGATTAGGGCGATAATGACAGTAATGATAATAATGATGATGATAATGACAATAATGATGATAATTATCATTAGAAAGCCAATCTATAATGAGAAAAAGGCTAAAAGTAGAAAAATCTCAAGTGTCGAAAAACCGGCAAAATCTAGCGAAATACAGCCTTTGCAGAGATGAGTCGAAAAACCCTCTTTTTCGTGTTTAAAGGATGATTATGATGATCTTAGCAATAATTCTGGTAATTATGACGATTTTGATGATAACCCCATCAGTAATGACAATAATGACGATAATAATGATAATTATGAGAGTAATTAGGTCAATAATTATGATAATAAATATATAATGATAATTATAATGATGATTTGCCTAAAAATTGCAATAATAGCAATAATCAACACTATTCTAATGGTTTTCCTAATAATAATAACGACAATGATAACAGAAATAATAATAGAAGTAATTATAACACGGCTAGTATTGTTATTATAATCCTTATTATTGTTGTTATTATTACCAGAATTATCATTATTGTCATTATCATTATCAAAATAATTATAATGATGAAAATGACATTAATAATTAAGATGATGATTATTATAATGACTATATTAAGAGTGATTAGGGCGATAATGACAGTAATGATAATAATGATGATGATAATGACAATAATGATGATGATAATTGTAGTGTATGGCTGCGTACGTCACGAGTCTAAGGATAATAATCATCATTATTATCATTACTGTCGTTATTCTTATGATTATTATCATTATAGTCATTATCATCATGGTTGTTATCATTATTATCATCATTATTGCAGTTATAATGATTACTATGCTAATAATTATAGCTATTTTCATCATCATAACTATTTTTTAATGATAATAGCAATAATGATAATTTTAAAAATAATAATGACAATAGTAATTATTATAATGACAATGATAATGATATTATTATTATTTCTATTGTCATTATAAGTCTGAAAATTATTGGAATAGAGTTCATTATTGCTATTATTGCAGAAATTATCAAATTTATCATTATAATTATGATTTTATCATTATTATTGTTATTATCATTGTCATTATCATTATAATTATCATCATTATTGCATATAATGAGGGAATTACCATGAGATTATCATAATTACTTGAAATAATATTGAAATCCTAATAATTATCATTAAAAAGCGAAAAAGTGTTTTTTTTCGACGTTTCTCTCAAAAGTCTGTATTACGCTAGATTTTGCCGTTTTATTCGACTTTTGGGATTTTATTACTTTTGGCCTTTATTTCATTATAAATTATAATTATTATCATTATAATTATTATCATTACTGTCATTATTCTTATGATTATTATCATTATAGTCATTATTATCATGATTATCATCATTATTATCATCATTATTGCAGTTATAAAGATTATTATGCTAATTATTATAGCTATTTTCATCATCATAGCTATTTTTATAATGATAATAGCAAAAATGATAATTTTAAAAATAATAATGACAATAGTAATAATTATAATGACAATGATAATGATGTTATTATTTCTATTGTCATTATAAGTCTGAATATTATTGGAATAGAGTTAATTATTGCTATTATTGCAGTAATTATCAAAATTATAATTATAATTATGATTTTATCATTATTATCATTGTTATTTTCATTATCATTGTCATTATCATCATAATCATCATCATTATTGCATATAATGAAGGAATTATCAAGAAAATCATCACAATTACCTAAATTAATGTTGAAATCCTAATAATTACCAATAAAAAGCGAAAAGGTTTTTTTTTCGACGTTTCTCTCAAAAGGCTGTGATACGCTAGATTTTGGTAATCAATAAAGAGCGAAAAAAGGTATTTTTTCGACGTTTCTCTGAAAAGGCTGTAATACGCTAGATATTAATTATAATTTTTGGGTTTTTATTACTTTTGGCCTTTATTTCACTATAAATGGACTGGATAATAATTATTATCATCATTATTATCATTACTGTCATTATTCTTATGATTACTATCATTATAGTCATTATCATCATGATTATTAGCATTATTGCAGTTATAATGATCATTATGCTAATTATTGTAGCTATTTTCATCATCATAACTATTTTTATAATAATAATGGCAATAATGATAATTTTAGAAATAATAATGACAATAGTAATAATCATAATGACAATGATAATGATGTTTTTATTATTTCTATTGTCATTATTAGTCTCAACAATTATTGGAATAGATTTGAATATTGCTATTATTGCAGTAATTATCAAAATTATCATTATAACTATGATTTTATCATTATCATTATTATTGTCATTATCATCATGATTATCATCATCATTGCATATAAAGTAGGAATTATCTTGAAAATCATCACAATTACCTGAATTAATGCTAAAATCCTCATAATTACCAATAAAAAGCGAAAAAGGTTTTTTTTTCGACATTTCTCTCAAGAGGCCTTGATTTCATTATAAATGGACTGGATAATAATTATTATCATCATTATTATCAATACTGTCATTATTCTTATGATTATTATCATTATAGTCATTATCATCATGATTATCATCATTATTATCATCATTATTGCAGTTATAATGATTATTATTCTAATTATTATAGCTATTTTCATCATCATAACTATTTTTATAATGATAATAGCAATAATGATAATTTTAGAAATAATAATGACAATAGTAATAATTAAAATGACAATGATAATGATGTTATTATTATTTCTATTATCATTATTAGCCTGAAAATTATTGGAATAGAGTTGATTATTGCTATTATTGTAGTAATTATCAAAATTATCATTATAATTATGATTTTATCCTTATTATTGTCATTTTCATTGTCATTATCATCACAATTATCATCATTATTTCATATAATGAAGGAATTATCATGAATATCATCACAATTACCTGAATTAATGTTAAAATTCTCATAATTACCAATAAAAAGTGAAAAGGATTTTTTTTTCAACGTTTCTCTGAAAAGGCTGTAATATGCTGGATTTTGTCGTTTTTTCGCCTTCTGGGATATTATTAATTTTGGCCTTTATTTCATTGTAAATGGACTGGATAATAATTATTATCATCATTATTATCATTACTGTCATTATTCTTATGATTATTATCATTATAGTTAGTATCATCATGATTATCATCATTATTATCATCATTATTGCAGTTATAATGATTATTATTCTAATTATTATAGCTATGTTCATCATCATAACTATTTTTATAATGATAATAGCAATAATGATAATTTTATAAATGATAATGACAATAGTAATAATCATAATGACAATGATAATGATATTATTTCTATTGTCATTATTAGTCTGAAAATTATTGGAATAGAGTTGATTATTGCTATTATTGCAATAATTATCAAATTTATCATTATAATTATGATTTTATCATTATTATCATTATTATTGTCATTATCATTGTCATTATCAGCATAATTATCATTATTGCATATAATGAAGGAATTATGAAAATCATCACAATTACCTGAATTAATGTTAAAATCCTCATAATTACCAATAAAAAGCGAAAAAGTTTTTTTTCGACGTTTCTCTCAAAAGGCTGTAATAGGCTACTAGATTTTGTCGTTTTTTCGACTTTTGGGATTTTATTACTTTTGGCCTTTATTTCATTATAAATGGACTGGATAATAATTATTATCAACATTATTATCATATTACTGTCATTATTCTTATGATTATTATCATTATAGTCATTATCATCATGATTATCATCATCATCATTATTGCAGTTATTATGATTATTATGCTAATTATTATAGCTATTTTCATCATCATAACTACTTTTATAATGATAATAGCAATAATGATAATTTTAGAAATAATAATGACAATAGTAATAATCATAATGACAATGATAATGATATTATTATTTCTATTGTCATTATTAGTATGAAAACTATTGGAATAGAGTTGATTATTGCTATTATTACAGTAATTATCCAAATTATCATTATAATTATGATTTTATCATTATTATCATTATTATTGTCATTATCATTGTCATTATCATCATAATTATCATTATTGCATATAATGAAGGAAAATCATCACAATTACCTGAATTAATGTTAAAATCCTCATAACTACAAAAATAAGGGAAAAAGGGTTTTCTAATACGCTAGATTTTGCCGTTTTTTCGACTTCTGGGATTTTATTACTTTTGGCCTTTATTTCATTTTAAATGGACTGGATAATAATTATTATCATCATTATTATCATTACTGTCATTATTATGATTATTATCATTATAGTCATTATCATCATTATTATCATCATTATTGCAGTTATAATGATTATCATGCTAATTATTATAGATATTTTCATCATCATAACTATTTATATAATGATAATAGCAAATGCAACCAGGCGCTAGCCAGCGTCTAGTACTTACTCATATATATACATATTAGGTGCCGTGGAACTTCCAGCTGTGAAGCGGACACATGCAATAAACTTCATGACCAGTGCTCATAGAAAAAACAAGCATTTTCCTTCTTCTTTAATCCAACTAAACTGGTATCTCCTTTGAACAAAAACAGTTCTTCCAACATCAAAATCATACGTTTCGAGTGTTCAACACTCATCTTCAGTGATGACAAGAAAGGATTTAAGGAACATTATCCTTCAGTTTTCAAAAACATATTTACAAAACAGTTAAGATAAATCATATCACTAATTGTATTAATAAGACATGAAAAGGGGGATACGAATTACTCGTATCAAGACTTTACATTACATATCGAGATAAGAAAATGTAAGGGTTTATGAAAAGTTATTATATAGATTAATACAACAAGTTGAACAGTTCATGTTTGACCTTGAAATCAATTAACAATATTAAACATGTCAAGAGAACTATACTCTAAACGAATTGGAAAAGTAATTTAGTATTGAAAATTTTCTAGACTATAAAAGCCATCATGTAAATATGACAAAACATGCCATTCAAGATAACTTAAATACCGTCAATTTTGATACAATACATTACTGAATTGCAATAGATTATGACTGAAACACATTCTAGGGAAACATTGGTATTCAATGAAATTACTAGCTTATAAGGTTAAGACTTTGAGTAAACTATGACCAAAAAAACGCAAGTCAAGAAATTCATAAAATCATTCAAATCAAAATAACACATTATTGAATACAATACATCATTACAATTGAAACATATTATAATGAAACTTTTGTAATGACGTGACATTTAATGGAGAAAACTTGAGCTGAAATGGGACGAAATTACGATCAAAGCCCCTGGCGTCATCAAGGCAAAACCGTCAAGATCAAACTCGGCAAATACTATATATAAACCTTGAATATGGGAATTTTACACACTTATCTCGAAACTAGGGATGTTAATTAATACATTGGTAACAAAAATACAGAATACTAACCATAATTATTACTAAAAAACTACTGAGAGAGCTGGTCAGTAACGATCCTTGTCTAAACTCAATGAAGAAAGGCTTCTGAGCGGGCAAATGACAAGAGCGCTCCAGCCTGCGCAAAAATGTCCGAAAAGGTAAACTTGAGTGAACAATTCTAGGGGGACTACTTTAAAATTTCAATATCAATGGAGGAGAGATATTCATTTAAGTTTGGTTTTAATGTCCAAATCCAAATGCTTTCCAAAATGTTAAGGTCTAAATCACATTGGGACAAGTCAAGAATTTCAAAATTGTTATAAGAGAAAGGAGTGATGCCTGATTGAAGACTTAGTAGGGCTTGAGAGCTTTAAATTCTTATTTCTGTATGAGAAACCTGTATGGTCTCCCATGCGCATAAAGAAATTACGGGTTGTTTTACCCACATAGATAGCATTACAGTTATCACACGAGAACTTATATACAATGGAAGAGCATAGAGGAGTGGGGATTGTGTCTTTGAATTTGAAAAAATTACCAATATTTGTGGAGGTTGTGTATACAATTTTCAGTTTTACAGTACTGTAATTATTATGGGACAATCCTACATAATTTTCTCCCAAGACTATGACTTAATGAACCCAGATATGGCAATATCATGTATATAATATCCTTTGAGACAGATAGGGGGTAGACTGTGGTGAGACTAGTTTATTAACAGTTTTCCTGATTATATTAAAAACGAAATTAAGAGGGAAACTATTTAATTTAAGGATGCTAATGATAAACTCAACCTCTTGGTGGAAAATGTGATAATCCTTGGATAGCTTAAAAGCCCTATATATTAACATTGAAACTAGGTTGCTTTTATATTTAATGT
>NC_091550.1:25853315-25880555 GCF_042767895.1 Penaeus vannamei | reverse complement strand
AGATGGCTTTCAATGATAATTATCATCATTATTGTCATTATCATCATCATTATTATCATTACTGTCATTATCGCCTAATCACCCTTAATATAGTCATTATAATAATCATCATTATTAATTATTTTCATCTTATAATTATTTTAATAATATAATGACAATAATGATAATTCTGGAAATAATCAACAATAATAAGGATTATTAATAACAATAATGCCGTTTATAATTCTTTATTATTTCTTTATTATTTCGTTATTATTATTAGGAAAATATTAATGTTGATTATTGCTATTATTGCAATTATTAGGCAAATCTCATTATAATTATCATTGTATAATTATTATCATAATTTTTAATTTCTCATAATTATATTATTATCGTCATTATTTCATTATTGATGGGGTTATCATCATAATCATCATAATTAGCAGAATTATTGCTAAGATCATCATAATCATCCTTTAAGCTAAAAAAAAAAAAAAAAGGGGGGGGGTTTCGGCTCATCTCTGCAAAGGCTGTATTTCGCTAGATTTCGCCAGTTTTTCGACTTTTAAGATTTTTCTACTTATAGCCTTTTTCTCATTATAGATGGGCTTTGTAATGATAATTATCATCATTATTGTCATTATCATCATTATTATCACTACTGTCATTATCGCCCTAATCACCCTTAATATAGTCATTATAATAATCTTAATTATTAATGTCATTTCAATCATTATAATTATTTTAATAATGATAATGAGAATAATGATAATTCTAGAAATAAAAACAACAATAATAAGGATTATTAAAACAATAATAGCCGTATTAAAAGACTTATTATTTCTGTTATTATTGTCGTTATTATTATTAGGAAAAAAAGAATAGTGTTGATTATTGCTATTATTGCAATTATTAGGCAAACCATCATCATAATTATCATTGTGTAATTATTATCATAATTATTGTCCTAATTACTCTCATAATTATCATTATTATCGTCATTATTCTTATTATTGATGGGGTTATCATCAAAATCATCCTTATTAGCGGGAATTATTCAAGATCATCATAATCATCCTTTAACTCGAAAAAGGGGTTTTTTCGACTCATCTCTGCAAAGGTTTATTTGCTAGTTTTTGCCGTTTTTTGACTTTTGGGATTTTTCTACTTTTATCCTTTTTCTCATTATAGATTGGCTTTATAATGATATTTATCATCATTATTGTCATTATCATAATCATTATTATCATTACTTCAATTATCGCCCTAAATACCCTTAATATAGTCATTATAATAATTATCATCTTAATTATTAATGTCATTTTCATCATTAAAATTATTGATATAATGATAATTCTGGAAATAATAACAATAATAAGGATTAAAATAACAATAATAGCCGTATTAAAATTACTTCTATTATTATTTTTGTTATCATTGTGGTTATTATTATTAGGAAAATCATTAGAATAGTGTTAAGTATTGCTATTATTGCAATAATTAGGCAAATCATCATTATAATTATCATTGTATAATTATTATCATAATTATTGTCCTAATTGCTCTCATAATTATCATTATTATCGTCATTATTGATTTGGTTATCATCAAAATCTATAATTAAAATGTTGCTAAGATCATCATAATCATTTTTAAATTTTCGTAGATTTTTCATTTCGGTTTTTCGACTTATTTTCATTTTACCCTTTTTTCTTATTATAGATGGCTTTCAAATTTTAATCATCATTATTGTCATTATCATCATCATTATTATCATTACTTCATTATCGCCCTAATCACCCTTAATATAGTCATTTAATAATCATCATCTTAATTATTAATGTCATTTTCATCATTATAATTATTTTAATAATGATAATGACAATAATGAAAATTTTGGGAAATAATAACAACAATAATAAGGATTATAATAACAATAATAGCCGTTTAAATTACTTCATTATTATTTCTGTTATTATTGTCGTTATTATTATTAGGAAAATCATTAGAATAGTGTCGATTATTGCTATTATTGCAATTATTAGGCAAATCATCATTATAATTATCATTGTATAATTTTTATCATAATTATTGTCCTAATTACTCTCATAATTATCATTATCATTGTCATTATTGTCATTACGATGGGGTTATCATCCAAATCATCATAATTAGTAGAATTATTGCTAAGATCATCATAATCATCCTTTAAACTCGAAAAGGGGGGTTTTCGATTCATCTTTCCAAAGGCTGAATTTCGCTAGATTTCGCTGGTTTTTCGACTTTTGAGATTTTTCTACTTTAACCTTTTTCTCATTATAGATGGGCTTTCTAATGATAATTTTCATCATTATTGTCATTATCATCATCATTATTATGATTACTGTCATTATCGCCCTAATCACCCTTAATATAATCATTATAATAATCATTACCTTAATTATTAGTGTCATTTTCATCATTATAATTATTTTTATAATGATAATGACAATGATAATTCTGGAAATAATAACAACAATAATAAGGATTAAAATAACAATAATAGCCGTGTTATAATTACTTTATTATTATTTCGTTTCATTGTCGTTATTATTATTAGGAAAATCATAGAATAGTGTCGATTATTGCTATTATTCAATTATTATGGCAAATCATCATTATTATTATCATTGTATAATTATTATTATAATTATTGCTATTATATCTAATAGTTATTATTTATCATTATATGTCATTATCTGATGGGTTATCATCAAAATCATCGATATTATACAAATTACTCTAAGATCATCATAATCATCCTTAAACTCGAAAAAGGGGTTTTCGACTCATCTCTGCAAAGGCTGATTTCTGATTTCGCCGTTTTTCGATTTTGAGATTTTCACTTTTAGCCTTTTCTCATTATAGATGGGCTTTTAATGATAATTAATCATTATTGTCATTATCATCATCATTATTATCATTACTGTCATTATCGCCCTAATACCCTTATAGTCATTATAATAATCATCATCTAATTATTAATGTCATTTCATCATTATAATTATTTTAATAATGATAATGACAATAATGATAATTCTGGTAATAATAACAACAATAATATGGATTATAATAACAATAATAGCCGTTTAAAATTACTTCTATTATTATTTCTTTATCATTGTCGTTATTATTATTAGGAAAATCATTAGAATAGTGTGATTATTGCTATTATTGCAATTATTAGGCAAATCATCATTATAATTATCATTGTATGAATTATTATCATAATTATTGTCCTAATTGCTCTCATAATTATCATTATTATCGTCATTATTGTCATATTGATCGGGTTATCATCAAAATCATATAATTAGCAGAATTATTGCTAAGATCATCATAATCATCCTTTAAACTCGAAAAAGGGGGTTTTCGACTCATCTCCAAAGGCTGATTTCGCTAGATTTGCTTTTTCGACTTTTGAGATTTTCTACTTTTAGCCTTTTTCTTATTATAGATGGGCTTTATTATGATAATTATCATCATTATTGTCATTATCATCATCATTATTATCATTACTGTCATTATCGCCCTAATCACCCTTAATATAGTTAGTATAATAAAAATCTTAATTAATGTCATTTTCATCATTATAATTATTTTAATAATGATAATGACAATAATGATAATTCTGGAAATAATAACAACAATAATAAGGATTATAATAACAATAATAGCCGTGTTATAATTACTTCTATTATTATTTCTGTTATCATTGTGGTTATTATTATTAGGAAAATCATTAGAATAGTGTCGATTATTGCTATTATTGCAATTATTAGGCAAATCATCATTATATCTATCATTGTATAATTATTATCATAATTACTGTCCTAATTACTCTCGTAATTATGATTATTATCGTCATTATTATCATTACTGATGGGGTTATCATGAAAATCATCATAATTAGCAGAATTATGCTAAGATCATCAAATCATCCTTTAAACTAGAAAATAGGGGGTTTTCGACTCATCTCTGCAAAGGCTGTATTTCGCTAGATTTTGCCGGTTTTTCGACTTTTGAGATTTTTCTACTTTTAGCCTTTTTCTCATTATAGATGGGCTTTCTAATGATAATTATCATTATTGTCATTATCATCATTATTATCATTACTGTCATTATCGCCCTAATCACCCTTAATATAGTCATTATAATAATCATCATCTTAATTATTAATGTCATTTTCATCATTATAATTATTTTAATAATGATAATGACAATAATGATAATTCTGGTAATAATAACAACAATAATAAGGATTATAATAACAATAATAGCCGTGTTATAATTACTTCTATTATTATTTCTGTTATCATTGTCGTTATTATTATTAGGAAAATCATTAGAATAGTGTCGATTATTACTATTATTGCAATTATTAGGCAAATCATCATTATATTTATCATTGTATAATTATCATCATAATTATTGTCCTAATTACTCTCATAATTATCAGTATTATCGTCATTATTGTCATTATTGAAGGAGTTATCATCATAATTAGCAGATCTATTGCTAAGATCATCATTATCATCCTTTAAACTCGAAAAAAGGAGTTTTCGACTCATCTCTTGTATTTCGTTAGATTTCGCCGTTTTTCGACTTTTGAGATTTTTCTACTTTTAACCTTTTTCTCATTATAGATGGGCTTTATAATGATAATTATCATTATTGTCATTATCATCATCATTATTATCATTATTGTCATTATCGCCCTAATCACCCTTAATAGTCATTATAATAATCATCTTAATTATTAATGTAATTTTATATATATTTTAATATATATAATATATATTTAATATACATAAAAATATAATACAAATTGTTTAAGATATAATATCTTTATAAATGGGTTTCGTATTAAACATTGGTTTGCGTTTTTCATTTTGAATTTTCAATCACTTTTTATTATATGGTTTAATATAATTATCATATTATTGTCTTTCCTCATATTATCATTTATTATCGCCTAATACTTTATATGTTATTATAATATCAGATCTAAAATTATTCTAATTTCATCATAAATATTTCAATTGAAATGTTATGATAATTCTGGAAATATACAACAATTGGTTTTTTTCAATTCCTTTAAAATTTTCTATTATATTTGCTCATATTTATTATTATTGAAAATCATCAATATTATTATTATTGATTAGCAATCATCATTATTATCATGTATAATTATATCATAATTATTCTATTCTTTATAATTATCATTATCATCATTATTATTATTATTCTATAATCAAAATCATCTAATAAGAAATTTAAATCATATAAACATCTTCAACTAAATTTTTTATTTTCTCAGGTTATTTTAGAATTTGTGTTTTCGATTTTGATTTTCATTTTAGCTTTCTCATTATAGATGGTTTTATATATTATCATATTATTGTCATTATCTCATATTATTATATTATGTCATTATGCTATACTTCATAATCATATAATAAAATTTTTGTATTTCATCATAATATTTAAAAGAAAGGGGTTTGATAATTCTAATAATCATATTAGGATTTACTTGCGTTTAATTCTCTTTATTTTCTTATATGTGTTTATATGAAATTAATTTATTATTGCATTATACAATTATTACAATCATTATTTATTATGTTAATTATTATAATATTGTCTAATTATCTAATTATATTATTTCTCATTATTTCATTATTGTCAATACGGAATTTAAATCAATAATATTAAAACAAAAAAGGGTTTAAATATTAATTATATTCTAATTTGCTGTTTTTTATTGAATCATTTTAGCTTTTCTTATTATAATGGCTTTATGATAATTATATTTATTGTTATCAATCATTATTATTCTATTTCCTAATATCTTAATATAGTTATTATGTCATCTTATTATTATCATTTTATCATTATAATTATTAATTGTAATGACATAAATATCTATATAACCAATAAGAGGATTTATAAATTAAGTATTAATTATTCTTTTTACTGTTACATTGTTTATTTTGTTTAAATAGTGATTGCTTTTGCAATTATAGGCAATTCTATAATCATTATATATTACTATTATTGCCTAATCCCTAATTATATTATATGATCATATTATTATTGATTCGTTATCATCAATCATCATAATTAAGAATTACTAAATCATCATAACATCTTTAAACCGAAAAGGGGTTTAGACATCAAAGCTATTTATTTTCTTTTTATTTGATTTATTTACTTTTAAATTATAGATGGTTTTATGTATTATACATTATTGTCATTATCATCATATTATTATCATTCTTATTATTATCATAATATGTCATTAATACTCATTAATTATTATTATTTCTCATTATTATTTTAATATGTATACAATATATAATTCGAATATCAAAATAATAAATTAAACAAAATAGTTATATTCTCATATTATTTCTGATATTGTCGTTTTATTTAGAAATTTAATGTTTTTTCTATTATTGATTTTAGAATTTTATAATTATTATTGTTATTATATCATATTATTTCATTACTTAAATTATGATTATTACTTATATGTCATTATATTATCATCAATATTATAATTCAATTATTTAATATATAATATATAAATGAAATAGTGTTTAATACCAAAAGTTTATTCAATTCCGGTTTTTACTTTTATTTTTCTATTTACTTTTTCTTATTATAAAAACTTTAATGTATTATTCATTATTGCATTATTAAATATATTATATTATTTTATTATACCATAATATGTCATTATATAATATCGATTATTATGTCATTTTTCATTATATTATTTATATATAAAATATATAATTGGAATATCAAAATAATAAATTTAAAATAAAGGATTTTCATATTTTCAAATTTTCGTAATTTGGTATTTGATTTTCTATTTTGCTTTTAAAATGGCTTTATAATGATAATTACATCATATGTCTATTACTCTCTATTATATTATGTCATTATGCCTATATTATATATATAATACATTTATTTAAGTTTTTATCTTAAAAGTTCATCGCTGAAAAAATTAGCTTATAATATTTTTATTTTTATTATATTTTAATTATCTATTATTTTAATCATATTATTATTTTTCTATAATTCATTATATAATTATTTATATTAATTTCATCTTATAATTATATTATATGCATATGATTCTAAATATAAACAAAATTTTAAACAATAATCTTAACTAATATTTTGATCTAGGTTATTTAATTCGTTTTCTTAATTATTTTATTATTATATGCTTATAATATTTATTTTTATTCTCTATTATTATTATTATCCTAACTTGTTATAAATTTATTAATTATCATAAAATTTAAAAAAAGAATTGAATTAAAATATGATTTCTTAGTTAATTTTTATTTTTTTATTGGCTTATATATAAAATCATTAATATTCTATCTATTTATTATGATTATTAATCATAATATTATAAATATCATAATTATTTTTCTATTATATTTTTTATTATTCATATTATGGAATAAAACTATAATTAAGTTTAAAATTAATACCTTAATAGTTTCGACTATTCTCAAGTTTTTTGTAGTTTGCTAGTTTCACTAATTTTCATTTTAGCCTTTTCTCATTATAGATGGCCTAAGATATTATCATATATTGCATTATCATATCATTATTATCATTACTGTCATTATCGCTATCACAAATATCATATAATATCATCATTATAATTCATTTTCATATTATAATTATTTTCAAATGATAATGCAAGATGTATTCGGTAATAATAACAACAATAATAAGTTTATATAAAATTAACCTTTATAATTATTTATTATTTTTGTTAATTGTCGTTATTATTATTAGAAAATCATTAATATTATTATTGTATTATTGCAATTATTAGCAAATATCATTATAATATATGTATAATTATTATATTTTATTGTCTTAATTCTCTCTAATATATTATATGTCATTATGATTATTGTGGTATAATCAAAATCATCATAATAACAGAATTATGTAAGATCATCATAATCATTTTAACTCGTAAAAGAGGTTTTACTCATTCGAAGCTTATTTGTGATTTCGCTTTTTTCACTTTGGAATTTTTTATTTATCTTTTATTATAATGGGCTTTCTAATGATAATTATCATATTATTGTCATTATCATCATATATTATCATTACTGTCATTATCGCCCTAATACCCTTATAATCATTTAATAATCATTTTTATCTTTTATTTAATTTTTAATTAGACAATAATGATTTTGAAAAATACAACATAGTTATTATCAATAATGCCTTTTAATTACTTCTATTATTATTTCTGTTATTATTGTCGTTATTATTATTGGAAAACCTTGAATAGTCATTATTGCTATTATTGAATTATTAGCAATTTATCATTATAATTATTTATAATTATATCATAATATTCCTAATTTTCATAATTATAATTATTATCATTATTGTCATATGATCGTTTATTAAAATCATCTATTAAATTATTGCTAAGATCATCATATCATTTTAACTAGAAAAAAGATTTGATATCTTAATTATTGCAGTTTTTTTTTAAATTTTTCTACTTTTGCCTTTTCTCTTATAATGCTTTTATGTATATTATCACATTATTCATTATCATCATCATTATTATCATTACTGCATTATCGCCCTAATCACCTTAATAGTCATTATACTAATCATCATCTTTATTAATGTCTTTTCATCTATAATTTTTTAATATGATAATGACTAGATTTCTAATATCAACAATAATAATTAATAAAAATGCCGTTTATAATTATCTATTATTATTTGTTATCATTGTCGTTATTATTATTAGGAAAATCATTAAATAGTTTATTATGTATTATTTAATTATTAGGCAAATCATCATTATAATTATATTTATAATATATAAATAATGTTAATTGCTTCATAAAATATAGTCATTATTCATATTGATCGTATCAAAAATCATATAATTAGAATTATTGCTAATATCATAAATCTTAATGAAAAGGGTTTTCGACTCATTGCAAACTATTTCGTAATTTTCTTTTTCGACTTTTGTATTTTTCTATTTTCCTTTTTCTTATATGGTTTTTAAATTATTATTGTCATTAACATCATCATATATTACGCATTATCGCCTAAACCCTAATATAGTTATAATAATGAATCTTAATTTTAATGTATTTTCTCATTATAATTTTTTAATAATGATAATGACAATAATAGACTCTTGGAATAATAAAAATAATAATTATAATAAAATATAGCTATTATTACTTCTTTATATTCTGTTCATTACCCTTAATATTAGAAACATTAAATAGTCTTGATTATTATTTATTGCATTATTAGAATCATCATTATAATTATATGTATAATTATTCTAATATAATACTAATAATTCATAATACATATTATCGTCATTATTGTCATTATTATTTCGGTTTCATCAAAATCATTATATTAGGAAACTAAGATCATCATAATATTTTTAAACTGAAAAGGGGTATCACATTTTAATTTCTTGTAGATTTTGCGGTTTTTCGACTATAGATTTCTATTTAGCCTTTTCATTATGATGGGTTTCTAATGATAATTAAATTTGTAATATCATCATCTTAATCAACTGTTTTCGACTATCCTCAAGGCTTATATAATATCATCTTTTATTATGATTTTCTCTATTATATTTTTCAATAATGTTATGACAATAATATATTCGTAATAATAACAAAATATAGATCATAATAACAATAATACCTTATAATTATATAATATTTTATTCATTGTCTTATTATTATAAGGAAAATAGAAAAATGATGATATTATGAAATTATTAGACAAATCAATTATATAAATATTGTATAATTATTTATTATTATTTCTTATATTTATTATTATTACGTATTATTAATGTGGGTTATTCAAAATATCAAATTAGCAAATATTATAAATCATATAATATCTTAAAATAAAATTTCGACTCTCTCAAAGGCTATTTCGCTAGATTTCCCGGTTTTTCGATTTATTTTTAAGATTTCTATTATCTTTCTATATAGGGGTTTATATCATATTATCATCTTATTTCTATTTCACCTTCATTATAATTCTTTTTGCCTTACCCTTATATAGTATTTTAATCATCATTAATATTAATGTCATTTTCATCTTTAATTATTTATATGTATACAATAATAATCTGGAAATAATAACAATAATAATATTATATTAACAATAATAGTTAAAATTATTATTATATTTCTTTATATTGTATTATTATTAGGAAAACAGAATAGTTTTGATTATTGCTATTATTGCAATTATTGGAAATCTATTATAATTATCATTGTATAATTATATCATATTATTGCTATTCTCATAATTATATATTATCGTCATTATTTCATATTGTGTTATATCAAAATCTCATAATTAGCAAATTATGCTAAGATCATCAAATCATCTTTAACTGAAAAGGGTTTTCGACTCATCTTTTAAAGTGTATTTCGTAGATTTCCGTTTTTCGACTTTTAAGATTTTTCTACTTTAGCCTTTTTCTATTATAGATGGGCTTTCTAATGATAATTATCATCATTATTGTCATTTATCATCATTATTATCATTCTGTCATTATCGCCCTAATCACCCTTATGTCATATAATAATTATCTTAATTATTTCAATCATTAATTATTTATAATGATATACTAATATATTCTGCAATAATAATAAGGATATAATAAATACTGTATAATACTAATATTCTTATCATTGCGTATTAATTAATATTAATATCGATTATTGTTTATTGAATTATTAGGAAATCATTAAATATATTGTATAATTATACAAATTATTTATTTCCTATTATATTATTATCGTCATTATTGTCAATGTTTTATCATCAAAATCATCATAATTAGCAGAATTATTGCTAAGATCATCATAATCATCTTTAAACGAAAGAGGTTTTCGACTCATTTCTGCAAAGGCTGTATTTCGCTAGATTTTCCGGTTTTTCGACTTTTGGATTTTTCTACTTTTAGCCTTTTCTATTATAGGGTTTAATGATAATATATATTATTGTCATTATCATCATCATTATTATCATTACTGTCATTATCGCCCTAATCACCCTATATAGTCATTATAATAATCATCATCTTAATTATTAATGTCATTTTCATCATTATAATTATTTTAATAATGATAATGACAATAATGATAAGTCTGGAAATAAAACAATAAAAGGATTATAATAACAATATAGCCGTGTTATAATTACTTCTATATTATTTTTATCATTGTCGTTATTATTATTAGGAAAACATTAGAATAGTGTGATTATTGCTATTATTGCAATTATTAGGCAAATCATCATTATAATTATTATTGTATAATTATTATCATAATTATTGCCTATTACTCTCATAATTATATTATTATCGTCATTATTGTCATTACTGATGGGGTTATCATCAAAATCATCATAATTAGCAGAATTTGCTAAGATCATCATAATCATCCTTTAAACTCGAAAAGGGTTTTCGACTCATCTCTCAAAGGCTTATTTTAGATTTGCCGTTTTTCAACTTTGATTTTTCTACTTTTAACCTTTTTCATTATAGATGGGCTTTATAATGATAATTATCATCATTATTGTCATTATCATCATCTATTATCATTACTGTCATTATCGCCTAATCACCCTTAATATAGTCATTATAATAATCATCATTTAATTATTAATGTATTTTCATATTATAATTATTTTAATAATGATAATGACAATAATGATACTTGGAATAATACAACAATAATAGGATTATAATAATAATACCGTGTTAAATTACTTCTATTATTATTTCTTAATTGTGTTATTATTATTAGGAAAATATAGAATATGTGATTATTGCTATTATTGAATTATAGCAAATTCATTAATTATCATGTATAATTATTATCATAATTATTGTCAATTCCTCATAATTATCATTATTATCGTCATTATTGATTATGTGGTTATCATCAAAATCATCATATTAGCAGAATTATTGCAAGATCATCTATCATCCTTTAAACTGAAATGGGTTTTCGACTCATTCTCAAAGGCTGTATTTTAGATTTTGCCGGTTTTTCGACTTTAGATTTCTATTTTACCTTTTTCTCCATTATAATGCTTTAATGATATTATCATCATTATTGTCATTATCATCATCATTATTATCATTACTGTCATTATCACCCTAATCACCCTTAATTATCATTAAATAATCATCATCTTAATATAATGTATTCATCATTAAATTATTTAAATAATGTAATAAATAATTCTGGAATAATAACAATAATAAGGATTATATAAAATAATAGCCTGTTATATTACTTCTATTTATTTCGTTATCATTGTCATATATATTAGGAAAATCATTAAATAGTGTCGATTATTGCTATTATTCAATTATTAGGAAATCATCATTAATTATCATTGTATATTATCATAATTATTGTCTAATTCTCTCATAATTATCATTATTATCAGTCATTTTGTCATATTATGGGTTATCATCAAAATCTCATAATTAGAGAATTATGCTAGATCTCATAATCATCCTTTAAATCAAAAAGGGGTTTTTGACTCATCTAAGCAATTTCGCTGATTGCTGTTTTTCGACTTTTATTTTTCTACTTTTAGCCTTTTCTTATTATAATTTTAAATGATAATTATCATCATTATTTCATTATCATCATCATTATATATTACTGTCATTATCGCCTAATCACCTTAATATATTATAATACAATATCTTAATTATTAATGTCATTTTCATCATTATAATTTTTTAATAATGATAATGAAATAATGATATTCAAATAATAACAAAATATAGGATTATAATACAATAATTGCCGTTTATAATTACTTTATATTATTTCTGTTACATTGTCGTTATTATTATTAGAAAATCATTAGAATAGTGATTATTGATTATATATTATAGAAATCATCATTATAATTATCATTGTATAATATATCATAATTATTGTCCTAATTGCTCTAATTATCATTATTATCGTCATTATTGATTGCGGTTTCATCAATATATAATTACAGAATTATTGCAAAGATCTTCATAATCATCCTTTAAACTCAAATAGTTTTGACTCATTCTCCAAAGGCTATATTTCGTAGATTTCGCCGGTTTTTGACTTTTAGATTTTTCTACTTTAGCTTTTTCTTATTAAGATTTTATATGATAATTATCATCATTATTGTATTATACATCATTATTATCATTACTGTCATTATCGCCTAATCACCCTTAATATGTTATTATAATATCAATATCTTAATTATTAATGTCATTTTCATCATTTAATTATTTAATAATGATAATGACATAATGATAATTCTGGAATAATAAACAATAATGATTATAATAACATATACTGTTAAATTACTTTTTATTATTTCTTATCATTGTCTTATTATTATTAGGAAAACATTAGAATAGTTTGATTATTGCATTATGCAATTATTAGAAATCATCATTATATTATATTGTATAATTATTATCATAATTATTGTCTAATTCTCTCATATTATCATTATTATCGTCATTATGTCATTATTATGGTTATCATCAAATCATTAATTAAATTATTGCTAAGATCACATAATATCCTTTAAACTCGAAAAGGGGTTTTACTCATCTCACAAGTTATATTTGTAGATTTGCGTTTTTCACTTTGATTTTTCTACTTTTAGCTTTTTTATTAAGATGGCTTTTAATGATAATTATCATCATTATTGTCATTATCATCATCATTATTATCATTACTGTCATTATCGCCTAATCACCCTTAATATAGTATTATAATATCATACTTAATTATTAATGTCATTTTCATCATTATAATTATTTTAATAATATATAAATAATATAATTCTGAAAAATAAAACATATAAGGATTATATAACAATATAGCCGTTTAAATTACTTATTATATTTCTGTTAATTGTCGTTATTATATTAGGAAAAAGAATAGTGTTGATTATTGCTATTATTGCAATTATTAGGCAAATCATCATTATAATTTATTGATAATTATATCATAATTATTCAATTACTCTCGTAATTATATTATTATCGTCATTATTGTCATATGATGGTTATCATCAAAATATATAATTAGCAGAATTATGCTAAGATCATCATAATCATCCTTTAAATAGAAAAGAGTTTTCACTCATCTTCAAGGCTATATTTCCATAGATTTCGCGGTTTTCGACTTTGGATTTTTCTACTTTTAGCCTTTTTCTATTATAGATGGGCTTTATAATGATAATTATCATTTTTCATTATCACATCATTATTTCATTACTGTCATTATCGCCTAATCTTAATATAGTATTATATATCATTCTTAATTATTAATGTCATTTTCATCATTATAATTATTTTAATAATGATAATGACAATAATGATATTCTGGAAATAATAACAACAATAATAAGGATTATATAACAAAATAGCCGTATTAAAATTACTTCTATTATTATTTCTGTTATCATTGTGTTATTATTATTAGAAAATCATGAATAGTGTGATTATTGCTATTATTGCAATTATTGAAATCATCATTATAATTATATTGTATAATTATTATCATAATTATTCCATTCTCTCATAATTATCATTATTATCATTATTGTCATTATGATGGTTATCATCAAAATCTATAATTAGCAGAATTATTCTAAGATTCATATAATCCTTTAAACTAGAAAAAGGTTTTCATATTCTCAAATTGTGATTTCACTAATTTTGCGTTTTTCGACTTTTAGATTTTCTACTTTTAGCCTTTTTCATTAAGATGGCTTTTAATGATATTATATCATTATTGTCATTTCATCATCATTATTATCATTACTGCATTATCGCCTAATCACCTTAATAGTCATTATAATAATCATCATCTATTATTAATGTCATTTTCATCATTATAATTTTTTAATAATGATAATGACAATAATGAATTTGAAAATAACAAAATAATATTATAATAACAATAATGCCGTGTTATAATTACTTCTATTATTATTTCTGTACATTGTCGTTATTATTATTAGGAATCATTAAATAGTTGATTATTGCTATTATTCAATTATTAGAAATCATCATTATAATTATTCATTGTATAATTATTATCATATTATTGTCCTAATTCTCTCATAATTATCATTATTATCGTCATTATTAGATGGTTATCATCAAATCATATAATTAGCAGAATTTTCTAAGATCATCATAATCATCCTTAAACTGAAAATAGGTTGACTCATTCTCCAAGTATTTCTAATTTCGCCGGTTTTCACTTTTGAGATTTTTCTATTTTAGCCTTTTTCTATTATAGTGGTTTCTAATGATATTATCATCTATTATTATCATCATTTATTATCATTACGTCATTATCGCCCTAATCTCTTAATATAGTATTATAATATCATCATCTTATTATTAATTCATTTTCATCATTATAATTATTTTATAAGATAATGACAATAATGATAATTTGAAATAATAACAAAATAATAAGTTATAATACAATAATAGCCGTTTAATTACTTCTATTATTATTTCTGTTATATTTCGTTATTATTATTAGGAAAATCATTAGAATAGTGTCGATTATTGCTATTATTGCAATTATTGGCAAATCATCATTATAATTATATTGTATAATATTATCATAATTATTATGCCTACTTATTTCATAATTATCATTATTATCGTCATTATTGTCATTATGATGGGTTATCATCAAAATCTCATAATTAGCAAATTACTGCTAAGATCATCATAATCATCCTTTAAACTAAAGGTTTTCGATCATCTGCAAAGCTGTATTCTAGATTTTGCAGTTTTTTACTTTAGATTTTACTTTTACCTTTTTCTATTATAGATGGCTTTATAATGATAATTATCATCATTATTGTCATTATCATCATCATTATTATCATTACTGTCATATCGCCTAATCACCTTAATATAGTCATTATAATATCATCATCTTAATTATTAATGTATTTTATCATTATAATTATTTTAATGATAATGACAATAATGATATTCTGAATAATAACAAATATAGGATTATATAACATAATGCCGTGTTATAATTACTTCATTATTATTTCTTATCATTGTCGTTATTATTATTAGAAATCATTAGAATAGTGTTATTATTGCTATTATTGCAATTATTAGGCAATCATCATTATAATTATATTGTATAATTATTATCATAATTATTGTCTAATCTCTCATAATTATCATTATTATCGTCATTTTGATGGGTTATACAAAATCATATAATTAGCAGAATTTTGCAATCATCATAATCATCCTTAAACTCAAAAGGGTTTTGACTCATCTCCAAAGGCTTATTCGAGATTTCGCGTTTTCGACTTTGGGATTTTCTACTTTTAGCCTTTTTCTATTATAGATGGGCTTTTAATGATAATTATCATCATTATTGTCATTATCATCATTTTTCATTACTGTCATTATCGCCCTTCACCTTAATATAGTATTTAATATAAATCTTATATAATGTCATTTTCATCATTTAATTTTTAATAATGATAATGACAATAATGATAATTCTGAATAATAACAATAAAGGATTATAATAACAATAATAGCCTTTAAATTATCATTATTATTTCTGTATCATTGTCTTATTATTATTAGGAAAATCATTAGAATAGTGTGATTATTCTATTATTGCAATTATTAGGCAAATCATCATTATATTATCATTGTATAATTATTATCTAATTATTGCCAATTTTTCATAATTATCATTATTATCGTCATTATTGTCATTATTGTTTGGTTTCATCAAAATCATCTAATTAGAGAATTATTGCAAAAGATCATCAAAAACACCTTTAAACTAAAAAAGGGGGGGTTTTCACTATCTCTAAAGCTAATTTAAAAGGTTTTGCTTTTTTTCGACTTTGATTTTTCTACTTTACCTTTTTCTTATAGAGGGGTTTATAATGTTTTATTTTATCATTTTTTTTCATTATTTTTTCGAAATCATTTAAAATCTTTATAATTACAAATTTTTTTAAGTTTTTCATCTTTTAATTTATTTTTTTTTAAATGAAAAAAAAACCTGAAAAATTTTTAATCTTAAGGTTTTTAAAAAAAAATTTTAAAAAATTTCCCGGTTTTTACTTTTTATTTTTTTCTTTACTTTTTTTATTTTTAAAAAATTTGTGTTTTATTGTATTATTAAATTATTAAAAATTATAATTAAAATTTATCATTGTAAAATTATTATAATTTTTTAATTTCTAAATTATTTTATTTCTCATTATAATTATTTTTTATAAAATAATTTTGAAATTTTGAAAATACATAAAAATTTTAAATAAAAATTTTACCTGTGTTTTTAATTATTTTTATTATTTTTGAAATCTTTTGTGGTTTTATTATTATTAAAAAAATCATTAATATGTTTTTAAATTTTAATTGTATTATTCAATTTTAAATTAGAAAATTTCTCATTATAATTTTTTTAAAATTTAAAATAAATAATTATCAAAAATTTTCATTATTTAATTCTTATAATTTTTTATTTTATTTTTGCCCATTATTTTTTCCCTTTAAAATTTGAAGGTTTAATTTTCCAAAATTTCACTTTTAAATACAAATTATTTTAAAATAAACATAATTTTATTTTTTAAACCCCAAAAAAAATTTTTGATTTCTTTTCAAAAAGGGGTTTATTCTAATTTGAAATTTTTTTTAAAATTTTAAAAATTTCATCCTTTAAACTCGAAAAAGGGTTTTAATCACTCCCCAAAAGGCAATTTCCCTAGATTTCGCCTTTTTGACTTTTGGGATTTTTCTATTTTTAGCCTTTTTCTATTATAATTTTTAAAATTTAAAATTATCTTTATTATTTATATCATCATTATTATCATTACTTCTTTATCGCCCTAATCACCCTTAATATGTATTATAAAAATATATCTTAATTATTAATGCATTTTATCATTATAATTATTTTATAATGATAATGACTAATGAAATTCGGAATAAAAACAAAAATAAAAGGGAAATTATAAAATATAGCCGTTTTTTAATTTATTATTATTTCTTTATCATTTGTTATTTTTATTAGGAAAATCATTGAATAGTTTTGATTATTGTATTATTAAATTATTAGGCAAACCCATTATAATTATATTGATAATTATACAAAATTTATTGTCCAATTCTCTCATAATTATCATTATTATGTCATTATTGTCTTTATTGTTTGGTTATCATCAAAATCAATAATTAGGAATTTTGTAAAAATCATTTTTAAATAAAAAATTTTCATCTCTCCAAAGGTTTATTTGAAATTTCCCCTTTTTTCGTTTTTGGATTTTTCACTTTAGCCTTTTTTTTATTATAGATGGCTTTATAATGTATTATATTTTTGTCATTTTTACATCATTATTATCATTACTGTCATTATCGCCCTAACCCCCCCTTAATAATATTATAATAATACATTTTAATTTTTAAATGTCATTTTCATCTTTATAATTTTTTTTAATAATGATAATAAATAATGATAATTTGGAAATAATAAAAAAAAATGATTATAATAACAATAATCCCGTTTAAATTACCAAATTTTTTTCTGTTACAGGTTATTATTATTGGGAAAATCATTAGAATAGTTTTGATTATTGCTATTATTAAATTATTAGGCAAATCATCATTAAATTTTTTTATAATTAATCATAATTATTGTCCAATTCTCTCATAATTATCATTATTTTTTTTGTCATTATTGTTTGGGGTTATCATCAAATCTCTAATTAGAAATTTTGCAAGATCTTTAATCATCCTTAAACTCGAAAAAGGTTTCGACTATCCCCCAAAAGGCAAGATTTTTTTTGCTTTTTTTTTTTCCTTTCCCTTTTTCTATTTTGGGGGAAAGATTTTTCTCTTTTTGTTTTTTTTTCTCTTTATAATGGGCTTTTTTAATTTTGGTTTTTTTTTAATTTTTTTTTTCCCCTTTTTTTAAATTTTTATTGTAAATTATCATCATTTTATCATTACTGTCATTATCCCCCTAATCACCTTAATAGCATTATAAAAATCATTACTTAATTATTAATGTCATTTTCTCATTATAATTATTTTAATAATGATAATGACAATAATGATAATTCTGGAATAATAAAATAATAATAGATTATAATAAAAAAATTTAGCCGTGTTATAATTACTTTATTATTATTTCGTTCATTGTCTTATTATTATTAGGAAAATC
Source organism: Penaeus vannamei (assembly GCF_042767895.1). Taxonomy (NCBI): domain Eukaryota; kingdom Metazoa; phylum Arthropoda; class Malacostraca; order Decapoda; family Penaeidae; genus Penaeus; species Penaeus vannamei. Next base: position 25,861,191 of record NC_091550.1, on the reverse strand, counting down.
ATTAGAATAGTTTTGATTATTGCTATTATTGCAATTATTAGCAAATCTCATTATAATTATCATTGTATAATTATTATCAAAATTTATTGTCCAAATTACTCTCATAATTATCATTATTATCATTATTGTCATTATTGATGGGGTATCATCAAATCATCATAATTAGCAGAATTATTGCTAAGATCATCATAATCACCCTTTTAAAACTCGAAAAAAGGGTTTTCGACTCATCTCCAAAGGCTGTTTTTGATTTCGCCGTTTTTCGACTTTTAGATTTTTCTATTTTTACCTTTTTTTTATTAAAAGATGGGCTTTATAATGATAATTATCATCATTATTGTCATTATCACCCAATTATTATCATTACTGTCATTATCGCCCTAATCACCCTTAATATAGTCATTATAATAATCATCTTAATTATTAATGTCATTTTCATCTTTTAAATTTATTTTAATAATGATAATGACAAAAATGATAACTGGAATAATAACACAATAATAAGGATTATAATAACAATAATAGCCGTGTTATAATTACTTCTTTTATTATTTCTGTTATATTGTCGTTATTATTATTGGGAAAAATCATTAGAATAGTGTTGATTATTGCTATTATTGCAATTATTAGGCAAATTCATTATAATTTTTATTGTATAATTATATCATAATTATTGTCCAATTCTCTATAATTATCATTTAGTCATATTGTCATTATTGATTCGGTTATCATCAAAATCATCATAATAGCAGAATTATTGCTAAGATCATCATAATCATCCTTTAAACTCGAAAATAGGGGGTTTCACTCATTCTCAAATGCTGAATTTCGTGATTTCGCGGTTTTTCGACTTTTGGATTTTTCTACTTTTAGCCTTTTTCTCATTATAGATGGGCTTTTATAATGATATCATTATTTCATTATTGTCATTATATCGTATCATCAATTCATAATACAATTACTTAAGATCATCATAATCATCCTAAACTCAAAAAGTTGATCATCCAAATAGATTACGCTAGATTCTCCGGTTTTTGACTTTGAGTTTTCTACTTTTAGCCTTTTTCTATTATAGATGGCTTTATGATAATTATATCATTATTGTCATTATCATCATTATTATCATTACTGTCATTATCGCCCTAATCACCTCTAGATATAGTCATTATAATATATCATCTTAATTATTAATGTCATTTTCATCATTATAATTATTTTAATAATGATAATGACAATAATGATAATTCTGAAATAATAACAACAATAATAGATTATAATAACAATAATAGTATAAAATTACTTTATTATTATTTCTGTTATCATTGTGTTATTATTATTAGGAAAATCATTAGAATAGTGTTGATTATTGCTATTATTGCATTTTTTTTGCAAATCATCATTATAATTATCATTGTATAATTATTATCATAATTATTGTCCTAATCACTCTCATAATTATCATTATTATCGTCATTATTGATTCAGTTTTCCTCCAAACCATCATAATTAGCAGACTTATTGCTAAGATCATCATAATCATCCTTTAAACTCGAAAAAATGGGGTTTTCGACTGATCTCTCCAAAGTCTGTATTTCGCTAGATTTTACCGGTTTTTCGACTTTTGGAATTTTTCTACTTTTAGCCTTTTTCTCATTATAGATGGGCTTTCTAATGATAATTATCATCATTATTGACATTATCATCATTATTATCATTACTGTCATTATCGCCGTAATCATCCTTAATATAGTCATTATAATAATCATCATATTAATCATTAATGTCATTTTCATCATTATAATTATTTTAATAATGAAAATGACAATAATGATAATTTTCGAAATAATAACAACAATAATAAGGATTGTAATAACAATAATAGCCGTGTTATAATTACTTCTATTTTTTATCATTGTCGTTATTATTAATAGGAAAATCATTAGAATAGTGTTGATTATTGCTATTATTGCAATTATAAAGCAAATCATCATTATAATTATCATTGAATAATTATCATCATATGTCTAATTATTGTATCCTATTATCTCATATTGTCATATATGGTTATCATAAATCATATAATTACAAATTATTGCTAAGTCATTGACTCTTTAAACTGAAAAGGGTTTCGACTCATTTCCAAATCTATCTGTAATTTCAGTTTCGACTTGAATTTCTACTTTTAGCCTTTTCTTTATAGATGGGCTTTAAGATAATTATCATCTATTGTCATTATCATCATCATTATTATCATTACTGTCATTATCGCCTAATCACCCTATTAGTCATTATAATACACATCTTAATTATTAATGTCATTTCATCATATAATTTTTTATAATGATAATGACTAATGATTGGAATTAAACAATAAAGATTATAATAACTATAGCCGTGTTATAATTCTATTTTATTCTGTTTCATTGTGATTATTATTATTAGAAAATCATTAGAATATTGATTATTGCTATTATTCATATTAGGCAAATCTCATTATAATTATTGATAATTATATCATAATATTGTCCGCTTCATAATTATCATTATTATCATTATCATCATTATTGATTGGGTTATCAACTAAATCATCCTAATTAGCAGAATTATTGCTAAAATCAGCATAATCATCATTTAAACTCGAAAAGGGGGGGTTTTCGATTTATCTCTCAAAAGGTTGTATTTCGCTAGATTTCGCCGGTTTTTCGACTTTGGGATTTTTATAATTTTAGCCTTTTCTCATTATAGATGGGCTTTATAATGATAAATATAATCATTATTGTCATTATCATCATTATTATCATTTCTGTCATTATCGCCCTAATTACCCTTAATATAGTCATTATAATAACCATTATCTTAATTAATGTCATTTTCATCATTATAATGATTTTGATAATGATAATGACAATAATGATAATTCTGGTAATAATAACAACAATAATAAGGATTATAACAATACTAGCCGTGTTATAATTACTTCTATTACTATTTCTGTTATCATTGTCGTTATTATTATTAGAAAAACCATTAAAATAGTGTTGATTATTGCTATTATTGCAATTATTGGGCAAATCATCATTATAATTATCATTGTATAATTATTATCATAATTATTGTCCTAATTACTCTCATAAATATCATTATTATCGTCAAGATTGATGGGGATATGATCAAAATCATCATAATTAGCAGAATTATTGCTAAGATCATTATTATCATCCTTTAAACTCGAAAAAGGGGTTTTCGACTCATTTCTCCAAAGGCTGAATTTCGCTAGATTTCACCGGTTTTTCGACTTTTGAGATTTTTCTACTTTTAGCCTTTTTCTCATTATAGATGGGCTTTATAATGATAATTATCATTATTGTCATTATCATCATCATTATTATCATTACTGTCATTATCGCCCTAATCACCCTTCATATAGTCATTATAATAATCATCTTAATTATTAATGTATTTTCATCATTATAATTATTTTAATAATGATGAAAATAATGATAATTTGTAAAAATAACAACAATAATAAGGATTATAATAACAATATTAGCCGTTTATAATACTTCTATTATTTTTCTGTTAAAATTGTGTTATTATTATTTAGGAAAATCATTAGAATAGTGTTGATTATTGTATTATTCAATTATTGGGCAATTCCATTATAATTATTATTGATAATTTTTATCATAATTATTGTCCAATTGCTCTCATAATTATCATTATTATCGTCATTACATTTGATGGGTTATCATCAAAATCATATAATTAGCAAATTATTGTTAAGATCATTAAAATCATCCTTTAAACTCGAAAAGGGGTTTTCGACTCATTTTCAAAGGTGATTTCGCTAGATTTCCGGTTTTTTCGACTTTAGTTTTTCACTTTTAGTTTTTCTATTATAGATGGCTTTATTTTATTAATATCATTATTGTCATTTTTCCATCATTATTATCATTACTGTCATTATCGCCCTAATCCCCCTTTAAATATAGTCATTATAAAAATTTATCATCTTAATTTTTATGTCATTTTCATCATTAAAATTATTTTATTAATGATAATGACATAATGAAATCTGGAATAAAAACAACAATAATAAGGTTTATAATAACAATATACCGTGTTATAATTATTCTATTATTATTTCTGTTATCATTGTCGTTATTATTATTAGGAAACATTAGAATAGTGTGATTATTGCCTATTTTAATTATTAGGCAAATCATTTAAAATTTATTATTGATAATTATATCATAATTTATTGTCTTAATTCCCATAATTATCATTATTATCGTCATTATTGTCTTTATTGTTTGGTTATCATAAATCATATAATTAGCAGAATTATTGCTAAGATATCATAATCATCCTTTAAACTCGAAAAAGGGTTTTCGACTATCTCTAAAGGGTTTAAAATTTCTTAAAATTCTGTTTTTCGATCTTAGATTTTTCAATTTAGCTTTTTTTATTATAGATGGTTTATAATGATAATTATCATATTATTGTCAATTATACATCTTTATTATTTTTTCATTACTTCATTATCGCCCTAATCCCCCTTTAAATATAGTCTTATAATAATCATCATCTTAATTATAAGTCATTTTCATCTTTATAATTATTTAATAATGATAATGACATAATGATAATTCTGAAATAATAACAACAATAATAAGGATTATAATAACAATAATATTTAAATTATTTCCCTTTTTATTATTGTTATCATTGTTTATTATTATTGGGAAAATCATTAGAATAGTGTTGATTATTCATTATTGCAATTATTGGCAAATCACTTAAAATTTTTATTATAATTATTATCATAATTATTGTCCTAATTCTCTCATAATTATCATTATTATGTCATTATTGTCTTTATTGATTGGTTTCATCAAAATCATATAATTACAGAATTTGTAAGATCTTTCATAATCATCCTTTAAACTGAAATAGGGGTTTATCATTAAAAGGTTAATTTGCTAGATTCGCTTTTCATTTAATTTCATTTTACTTTCTTTAATGGTTTAAGATAATTATCATTATTTCATTATCTCATATTTTTCTTATTCAATCCCTAATCCCCCGTTTTTAAATTCATATAAATTTTTTAATCTTTTATTTAAAGCATATTATTGTTTCCTTTAAATTTTTGTTTTTCTCATTACTATTCATATTTTTGTCTTTTCATTGTTAATAAAATTTTGAATCGTTTATATAAATTTTTATATATAATAAAGAATTTTGCTAAATCTTTTAAATTTTATTTAAATCAAAAGGTTTTGATTTCTAAATTATTGCAATTTTTTTACTTTATTTTCAATTTTGCCTTTCTCATATATCTTTAATATATCATTATTGTATATCAATCATTATTACATTATGCAATCCCTAATCACCTTTATATCAAAAACTCATAATAAGCATTTTCAATTTTTTATTGATTAATTGTTTCTAATATAAAATAAAGATATATACATATTGTTTATAACTTATTATATTCTTCATTTCGTTTATTTTAAATATTAAATAGGGTTTAGTATTTAATTATTAGCAATCATTATATTATTTATAATATACATAATATGTAATTATATAAAAAACATATGTATATTATGGGTTATATAAATCATATAATTAAATTATTTAATCATATAATCATTTAAATCAAAAGGGTTTATACCAAAGCTGTATTTCCAAATTTTCCGTTTTTCGTTTAAATTTTTAAATTTTAGCTTTTTATAGATTTAAATGATTATTATCATTTTATTATAATATTATTCATTACTTCATATCCCTATACCTTATGTCATTATATATATCATCAATATAATTCTTTCATTTAAATTTTAAAAAAAATTTAATATTAAAATTTTAATGGTTTTTAATTTTTTATTTTAATAAATAATAATAATTTAATAACAATAATTGTTTGTATAATTACTTTTTTATATTATTCTTTATCATTTTATTATTATTAGAAAATATAAAAATAAGTTTAAATTTTTTTTTATTTTATTGAATTGTAGCAATTTTCTTTTCATTATAAATCATTAAATAATTGTTTTTAATATTAATTGTTATATCATATTTTTCTTATTCCCGTCTTATTCATCATGATGTATTATCATAAAATATTAAAAATTTGCAATCCAAATTTCTAAAAAGGGTTTTCGACTTTTGGTTTTTCTATTTGCTTTTCATTTAGATTTTACTTTATTTTCTTATTTAATCTTATATATATCATTCATTATCTATCATTTATAATATATATCCCTAATATTAATATTCATATATAAATCTAATATATTATTTATTTTTAAATTTAAAAATAATAATATATAACCAAATATAAAATATAATTATTACAATAATTCGTTTATTTTAAAATTATTATTTAATTGCTTATTTTATTAGGAAAATCATTAAATATGTATTATTTTAAATTATTGCAATCTTATAATTACATTTAATATTATTATTATTTCTTATCTCAAATATCATTTACGATATGTGGGATCATCAAATCATTAATGAAATTTTGCTCATCTCTAAATTTTCCAAAAGGGTTTCGTTTTGTTCAATTTTTCTATTTGGGTTTCTTTTAATTTCTATTTGCTTTTCATTATAATTTTATGTTATCATTATGTCATTATTATCATATTATATTACTTCCCATCATTATAATTTTAATAATATTTTAATATTAATTTTTTAATATAAATTTAATAGATATAAAAATAATTCGAATAATACAAATATAGTTAAATTTTTGTGAAATTATTATTATTATTCTTTTCATTGTGATATATTAAAATCATTGATATTATTATCTATTATTGCAATTTCAATTTCATTATATTATATTGTATATTATCTTATTCAATCTATAATTACAATTATGTAATTCATATATTACTAAAAAATTTTCGATATTGCAAGCTATATTCCTTTCTAAAAGGGTTTTTCATTTAAAGCTTTCAATTTGGGTTTTGATTTATTTTTATTTACCTTTTTTATTATGTTTATAATATTATATCATTATGTATATCATCTTAATATTATTCATTTCCCTATATTTATATATATAAATAAATATCTATATAATCAAATATAATTTTTAATAAATAATGCATAATTATTTTTAATATAAACATTGGATTATAAAAATTGGTGTTTTATTCTTATTATTTTAAAATTCTTATTATTGAAATATTAAATATGTATTATCTATATTCATTATTAGCAAATATTATTTATTTTTATATATTACAAATTATTGCTATCTCATAATTATCTTTACGAAAGATTTGGTATCTAAAACTTAAATTACAGATTTGCTTTCATTATTTCTAAATGGGTTTTCTCATTTAAAGGCTTATTGTAATTTCCTTTTCATTCTAATTTTTCTATTTTAGCCTTTCTTATAAGGCTTTAATAATATATTATTTATTCATACATTATATATTTATTTATCCCTTATATCAAATATACATTATTATAAGATTTATAAAATTTTATAATATCTATATATTTGAATATAAAATATAATTAAATACAATATTGTTATATTATTCATTTTACTTTCATTTTTATTATTTTAAATCATTAATATGTTATTGCTTTATCAATTATTAGCAATCATTTTTTTTTAAATATATCAAATTATTGCTAATTCTCATAATATCTTAATCGAATGTTTTGGGGTATCTCAAACTATATTCAGATTTGCGTTCATTTTTTCCGGGTTTTCATATTCAAATAATTTCTATTTGCTTTTCACTTTAATTTTCATTTGCCTTTTCCTTAAATGGCTTATATATAATTATATTATGTCATTCATATATTATTTATATTATATCCCTAATACCTGAAT
>NC_091550.1:25818214-25847815 GCF_042767895.1 Penaeus vannamei | reverse complement strand
AATATTATCATTATAATTATAATTTTATCATTATTATCATTATTGTCATTATCATTCTCATTACCATCATAATTATCATTATTGCATATAATGAAGGAATTATCATGAAAATCATCACAATTACCTGAATTAATGTTAAAATCCTCCTAATTACAAATAAAAAGCGAAAAAGGGTTTCTAATAAGCTAGATTTTGCCGTTTTTTCGATTTCTGGGATTTTATTACTTTTGGCCTTTATTTCATTATAAATGGATTGGATAATAATTATTATCATCATTATTATCATTACTGTCATTATTCTTATTATTATTATCATTATAGTCATTATCATCATGATTATCATCATTATTATTATCAATATTGCAGTTATAATGATTATTATACTAATCATTATAGCTATTTTCATCATCATAACTATTTTTATAATTGATAATGACTATGATAATGACAATAATATTGATAATGATGAAATCATAATTATAATGATAATTTTGATAATTAGTGCAATAATAGGAATAATCAACTCTATTCCAATAATTTTCAGACTTATAATGACAATAGAAATAATAATATCATTATCTTTGTCATTATAATTATTACTATTGTCATTATTATTTTTGAAATTATCATTATTGCCTTTATTATTATAAAAAAAGTTATGATGATGAAAATAGCTATGATAATGAGCATAATAATCAGTATAACTGCAATAATGATAATAATCATGATGATAATGACTATAATGATGATAATCATAAGGATAATGAATGTAATGATAATAATGATGATGATAATTATTATCTAGTCCATTTATAATGAAATAAAGGCCAAAAGTTATAAAACCCCAAAAGTCGAAAAAAGGGCAAAAATTACAGCCTCTTCAGAGAAACGTCGAAAAAAAACCCTTTTTCGCTTTTTATTGATTACCAAAATCTTGCGTATTACAGCCTTTTGAGAGTAACGTCGAAAAAAAAAACGTTTTCGCTTTTTATTGACAATTATTAGGTTTTCAACATTAATTCAGGTAATTGTGGTGATTTTCATGATAATTCCTTCATTATATGCACATAATGATGATGATTATGATGATAATGACAATGATAATGACAATAATAATGATAAAATCATAATTATAATGATAATTTTGAAAATTACTGCAATAATAGCAAAAATCAACTATATTCCAATAATTTTCAGACTAATAATGACAATAGAAATAATAATATTATCATTGTCATTATAATTATTACTATTGCCATTATTATTTTTTTAATTATCATTATTGCTATTACCATTATAAAAATAGTTATGATGATGAAAATAGCTATAATAATTAGCATAATAATTATTATAACTGCAATAATCATGATAATAATGATAATCATGATGATAATGACTATAATGATAATAATCACAATGATAATGACAGTAATGATAGTAATGATGATAATAATTATTATCCAGTTCATTTATAATGAAATAAAGGCCAAAAGTAATAAAATCCCTTAAGTCGAAAATACGGAAAAATCTAGCCTATTACAGCCTTTTGAGAGAAACGTCAAAAACAACTTTTTCACTTTTTATTGGTGAGTATGAGGATTTTAACATTAATTCAGGTAATTGTGATGATTTTCATGATAATTCCTTCATTATATGCAATAATGATGATAATTATGATGATAATGACAATAATAATAATAATGATAAAATCATAATTATAATGATAATTTTCATAATTACTGCAATAATAGCAATAATCAACTATATTCCAATAATTTCCAGAATAATAATGACAATAGAAATGATAATAACATCATTATCATTGTTATTATAATTATTACTATTGTCATTATTATTTCTAAAATTATCATTATTGCTGCTATCATTATAAAAATAGTTATGATGAAGAAAATATCTATAATAATTAGCATAATAATCATTATAACTGCAATAATAATGATAATGATGATAATCATGATGATAAAGACTATAATGATAATAATCATAAGAATAATGACAGGAATGATAATAATGATGATAATTATTATCCAGACAATTTATAATGAAATAAAGGCGAAAAGTAATAACATCTCACAAGTCGAAAAAATGACAAGATATAGCGTAATACAGCCTTTTGAGAGAAACGTCGAGAAAAAAAACCTTTTTCGCTTTTTAATGATAATTATTAGGATTTCAACATTATTTCAGGTAATTATGATAATTTCATGGTAATTCCTTCATTATATGCAATAATGATAATAATTATAATGATAATGACAATGATAATGACAATAATAATGATAAAAATGACTAAATCATAATTATAATGATAATTTTGATAATTACTGCAATAATAGCAATAATCAACTGTATTTCAATAATTTTTAGACTTATAATGACAATAGAAATAATATCATAATCATTGTCATTATAATTATTACTATTTTCATTATTATTTCTAAAATTATCATTATTGCTATTATCATTATAAAAATTGTTATGATGAAAAAAGTAGCTATAATAATTAGCATAATAATCATTATAACTGCAATAATAATGATAATGATGATAATCATGATGATAAAGACTATAATGATAATAATCATAAGAATAATGACAGTAATGATAATAATGATGATAATGTTTATTATCCACTCCATTTATAATGAAATAAAGGCCAAAAGTAATAAAATCCCAGAAGTCGAAAAAACAGCAAAATCTTGCCTATTACAGCCTTTTGAGAAAAACGGTGAAAAAATACATCTTCGCTTTTTATTCAGGTAATTGTGATGATTTTCATGATAATTCCTTCCTTATATGCAATATTGATGATAATTATGATGATAATGACAATAATAATGATAATGATAAAATCATAATTATAATGATAATTTTGATAATTTCTGCAATAATAGCAATAATCAACTCAGACTAATTTTCAGACTAATAATGACAATAGAAATAATAATAACATCATTATCATAGTCATTATAATAAATACTATTGTCATTATTATTTCTAAAACTATCAATAAATTATTGCTATTATCATTAAAAAAAATAGTTACGATGATGAAAATAGCTATAACAATTAGCGTAATAATCATTATAATTGCAATAATGACGATAACAATGATAATAACCATGATGATAATGACTATAGTTATAATAATCATAACAATAATGACAGTAATGATAATAATGATTATAATAATTATTATCCTTAGACTCGGGACGTACGCAGCCGTACACTACAATTATCATCATCATTATTATCATCAATGTCATCATTATCATCATTATAGTAATTATCGCCATAATTACCCGTAATATAATCATTAGAATAGTTATTATTTTAATTATTGATGTCATTTCCCTCATTATAACTATTTTTATAATGATAATAACAATAATGATAATTTTAGAAATAATAACAGCAATAATAACAATTATAATAACAATAATAGCGATATTATGATTATTTCAATGATTATTTTTATTATCATTATCGTTATAGTTTTAGAAATAATAATGACAATAGTAATAATTATAATGACAATGATAATGATATTATTATTTCTATTGCCATTATTAGTCTGAAAATTATTGGAATAGAGTTGATTATTGTTATTATTGCAGTAATTATCAAAATTATCATTATAATTATGATTTTATCATTATTATCATTATTATTGTCATTATCATTGGCATTATCATCATAATTATCATTATTGCATAAAATGAAGGAATTATCATGAAAATTATCACAATTACCTGAATTAATGTTAAAATCCTCATAATTACCAATAAAAAGCGAAAAAGCTTTTTTTTCGACGTTTCTCTCAAAAGGCTAGATTATCCAGTTTTTCGACTTATGGGATTTTATTACTTTTGGCCTTTATTTCATTATAAATGGCTGGATAATATTTATTATCATCATTATCATCAGTAGTCATTATTCTTATGATTATTATCATTATAGTCATTATCATCATGATTATCATCATTATTATCATCATTATTGCAGTTATGATTATTATGCTAATTATTATAGCTATTTTCATCATCATAACTATTTTTATAATGATAATAGCAATAATGATAATTTTAGAAATAATAATGACAATAGTAATAATTATAATGACAAGGATAATGATGTTATTATTATTGATATTGTCATTATTAGTCTGAAAATTATTGGAATAGAGTTGAGTATTGCTATTATTGCAGTAATTATCAAAATTATCATTATAATTATTTTATCATTATCATTATTGTTGTCATTATCATTGTCATTATCATCATAATTATCATTATTGCATATAATGAAGGAATTATCATGAAAATCATCACAATTACCTGAATTAATGTTAAAATCCTCATAATTACAAATAGAAAGCGAATAAGGGTTTCTAATACGCTAGATTTTGCCGTTTTTTTCGATTTCTGGGATTTTATTACTTTTGGCCTTTATTTCATTATAAATGGACTGGATAATAATTATTATCATCATTATTATCATTACTGTCATTATTCGTATTATTATTATCATTATAGTCATTATCATCGTGATTATCATCATTATTGCAGTTATAATGATGATTATACTAATCATTATAGCTATTTTCATCATCATAACTATTTTCATAATGATAATAGCAATGCAACCAGGCACTAGTCAGCGTCTAGTACTTACTCATATATATACATATTAGGTGCCGTGGAACTTCCAGCTGTGAAGCGGAGACATGCAATAAACTTCATGACTAGTGTTCATAGAAAAAACAAGCATTTTCCTTCTTCTTTAATCCAACTAAACTGGTATCTCCTTTGAACAAAAACAGTTCTTCCAACATCCAAATCATACGTTTCGAGTGTTCAACACTCATCTTCAGGGATGACAAGAAAGGATACAAGGAACATTATCCTTCAGTTTACAAAAGCATATTTACAAAACAGTTAAGATAAATCATATCACTAATTGTATTAATAAGACATGAAAAGGGGGACACGAATTACTCGTATCAAGACTTTACATTACATATCGAGATAAGAAAATGTAAGTGTTTATGAAAAGTTATTATATAGATTAATACAAGTTGAACAGTTCATGTTTGACCTTGAAATCAATTAACAATATTAAACATGCCAAGAGAACTATACCCTAAACGAATTGGAAAAGTAATTTAGTATTGAAAATTTTCTAGACTATAAAAGCCATCATGTAAATATGACAAAACATGCCATACTCATAAAATCATTCAAATCAAAATAACACATTATTGAATACAATACATCATTACAATTTAATCTTTTGTAATGACGTGACATTTAAAGGAGAAAACTTGAGCTGAAATGGGACGAAATTACGATCAAAGCCCCTGGTGTCATCAAGGCAAAACCGGCAAGATCAAACTCGGCAAATACTATATATAAACCTTGAATATGGGAATTTTACACACTTATCTCGAAACTAGGGATGTTAATTAATACATTGGTAACAATAATACAGAATACTAACCATAATTATTACTAAAAAACTACTGAGAGAGCTGGTCAGTAACGATCCTTGTCTAAACTCAATGAAGAAAGGCCTCTGAGCGGGCAAATGACAAGAGCGCTCCAGCCTGCGCAAAATGTCCGAAAAGGTAAACTTGAGTGAACAATTCTAGGGGGACTACTTTAAAATTTCAATATCAATGGAGGAGAGATATTCATTTAAGTTTGGTTTTAATGTCCAAATCCAAATGCTTTCCAAAATGTTAAGGTCTAAATCACATTGGGACGAGTCAAGAATTTCAAAATTGTTATAAGAGAAAGGAGTGATGCCTGATTGAAGACTTAGTAGGGCTTGAGAGCTTTAAATTCTTTTTTCTGTATGAGAAACCTGTATGATCTTCCATGCGCATAAAGAAATTGCGGGTTGTTTTACCCACATAGATAGCATTACAGCTATCACACGAGAACTTATATACAATGGAAGAGCATAGAGCAGTGGGTATTCTGTCTTTGAATTTGAAAAAAGTTACCAATATTTGTGGAGGTTGTGTATACAATTTTCAGTTTTACAGTACTGTATTTATTATGGACAATCCTACATAATTTTCTCCCAAGACTATGACTTAATGAACCCAGATATGGCAATTTCATGTATATAATATCCTTTGAGACAGATAGGGGGGTAGACTGTGGTGAGACTAGTTTATTAACAGTTGAAATTTAGAGGGAAACTATTTAATTTAAGGATGCTGATGATAAATTCAACCTCTTGGTGGAAAATGTGATAATTCTTGGATATCTTAAAGGCCCTATATATTAAAATTGAAACTAGGTTGCCTTTATATTTAATGGGAATGTAAGAACTGAATTTTGTAGTGAGGCCAGTGTAAGTTGGTTTCCTGTACACTGATGTAGTAAAATAATTATTGCCACGAGAAATGTTAATAACCAGAAAGGGTAGACTGCCATTAGATTCCACTTCATGAGTAAATTTTATATTAGGGTGTTTATCATTTAGATAATTTTAAAATAATTCACTATGATCACTGGACCTGAATAGTAACAAGGTATCATCTACATAGCGAAAATATTTGCAAGGTTTAAAGGAGGTGGGACAATCTTATACCCAAATTTTCTCATAATGATATAAAAATGTTAATTATCCTTATTGCTATTATCAATATAAAAATAGTTATGATGATGAAAATAGCTATAATAATAACCATAATAATCATTATAACTGCAATAATGATGATAATCATGATGATAATGACTATAATGATACTAATCATAAGAATAATGACAGTAATGATAATAATGATGATAATAATTATTATCCAGTCCATTTATAATGAAATAAAAGCCAAAAGTAATAAAATCCCATAAGTCGAAAAAAGGCAAAATCTAGCCTTTTTAAAGAGAAAAGTCGAAAAAAAACCTTATTCGCTTTTTATTGGTAATTATGAGGATTTTAAAATTAATTCAGGTAATTGTGATAATTTTCATGATAATTCCTTCATTATATGCAATAATGATGATAATGAAAATTATAATGACAATAATAGTAATAATAATGATAAAATCATAATTATAATGATAATTTTGATAATTACTGCAATAATAGCAATAATCAGCTCTATTCCAATAATTTTCAGATTATTAATGACAATAGAAATAAGAATATCATTATCATTGTCATTATAATTATTACAATTCTCATTATTTCCAAAATTATCATTATTGCAATTATCATTATATAAATAGTTATGATGATGAAAATGACTATAATAATGAGCATATTAATCATCATAACTGAAATAAATATGATAATGATGATAATGAAATCTAGTGTATTACAGCCTTTTGAAAAAAAACGTCGAAGAAAAACCTTCTCGCTTTTTATTGGTAATTATGAGAATTTTAACATTAATTCAGGTAATTGCGATGATCCTCATGATAATTCCTTCATTATATGCAATAATGAAGATAATTATGATGATAATGACAGTAATAATGATGAAATCATAATTATAATGATAATGACAAGGATAATGACAATAATAAGGATAAAATCATAATTATAATGATAATTTTCATAATTACTACAATAATAGCAATAATCAACTCTATTCCAATAATTTTCAGACTAATAATAACAATAAAAATAATAATATCATTATCATTGTCATTATAATTATTACTATTGTCATTATTATTTCTAAAATTATCATTATTGCTATTATCATCATAAAAATAATTATGATGATGAAAATAGCTACAATAATTTGCATAATAATCATTATAACTGCAATAATAATGATAATAATGATGATAATCATGATAATCATGACTATAATGATGATAATCATAGGAATAATGATAGTAATGATAATAATGATGATAATAATTATTATCCACTCCATTTTTAATGAAATAAAGGCCAAAAGTAATGAACTCCCAGAAGTCGAAAATACGGCAAAATCTAGCCTATTACAGTCTTTTATGAGAAACGTCGAAAAAAAACCCTTTTTCGCTTTTTATTGGTAATTATTTGGATTTTAACATTAATTCAGGTAATTGTGATGATTTTCAGGATAATTCCTTATTTATATGCAAACATGATGATAATTATGATGATAAGGACAATGATAATGACAATAATGATGATAATAATGATAAAATCATAATCATAATGTTAATTTTGATAATTACTGCAATAATAGCAATAATCAACTCTATTCCAATAATTTTCTGACTTATAATTAAAATAGAAGTAATAATAACATAATTATCATTGTCACTATATTTATTACAATTGTCATTATTATTTCTAAAATTATCATTATTTCTATTATTTTTATTAAATAGTTATGATGATGAAAATAGCTATACTAATTAGCATAATAATCATAATAACTGCAATACTGATGATAATAATGATAATCATGATGATAATGACTATAATGATAATAATGATAATCATGATGATAATGACTATAATGATAATAATCATACGAATAAAGACAGTAATGGTAATAATGATGATAATAATTATTATCCAGTCCATTTATAATGAAATAAAGGCCAAAAGTAATAAATTCCCTTAAGTCGAAAAAAGTATAGCCTTTTGAGAGAATTATCGGAAAAAAATACCTTTTTCGCTTTGTATTGGTAATTATGAGGATTTTAACATTAATTCAGGTAATTGTGATGATTTTCATGACAATTCCTTCATTATATGCAATAAAGATGATAATTATGATGATAATGACAATGATAATGACTAATATTGATAAAATCATAATTATAATGATAATTTTGATAATTACTACAATAATATCAATAAACAAGTCTATTCCAATAATTTTCAGACTAATAATGACAATAGAAATAATATGATGAGATTATCACCACTATCATAACTGTTATCCAGACTAGTAGTATTGTTATCATTACAAGCAGTATTGTTTTTAACATCATCATTGTTTATATTGTTATCACGACTATTATTAGTTAATATTATGTTAGTGATGTTTTATGTGTCAACAGTAGTAGTGATATTTGTCATAACAGCAGTAATATTATCATAATGATGCAATTCTGTAGATGAAAGAAATAATGATAATAATAGTGATAATAGTAAATGTTTATATAGAGAGATCTATTAAAAGAAAGGCACGAGAAGAAGAGAGAAAGAGAGAGAGAAAAAGAAATAGACCATGAGACAAAGATCACTGTTTTCTTTGAACGCAGTATACGTAAGAAAACAAGGATTCTGAGTCTACATAGGAGAAACTTGTATATATATATATATATATATATATATATATATATATATATATATATATATATATATATATATATATATATATATATATATATATATACATACATTTATTATTATAACTATTATTATTGTTATTACTTTTATCAACAGAATTGCATCATTATGATAATATTACTGCTGTTATGACACATATCACTACTACTGTTATGACACATAAAGCATCACTAACATAATATTAACTAATAATAGTCGTGATAACAATATAAACAATGATGATGTTAAAAACAATACTGCTTGTAATGATAACAATACTACAAGTCATGATAACAGTTATGTTAGTGGTGATAACCTCATCATATCATATACCAAACAGCGATCAGAAATCAACATTTCTTACTTATGATTACGTATGATTATTATTATCACCATTATTATCAATATTGTCATTATTCTTATGATTATCATTACAGTCATTATCGTCATAATTATCCTTATTATTATTATCATTATTGCAGTTATAATAACTAATATGCTCATTATTATTGTCATTTTCATAATTATAACTATTTTTATAATGATGATAACAATAATGAAAATTTTAGAAATAATAATATCAGTAATGATAATTATAATGGCAATGATAATGATATTATTATGACGATAATAATGATAGTTATGATAGCAATTAGGAAAATAATTATGATAATAATTATACAATGATAATTGTAATGATGATTTGCGTTATAATTGCAATGATAGCAATAATCGACACTATTCAAGTGATTTTCCTAATAGTAATAACGACAATGATAACAGAAATAATAATAGGAGTAATTATAACACGGCTATTATTGTTATTATAATCCTTATTATTGTTGTTATTATGAGAGTAATTATGGCTGTATTTCGCTAGATTTCGCCGGTTTTTC
The DNA here is from genome assembly GCF_042767895.1 of Penaeus vannamei. Lineage (NCBI taxonomy): Eukaryota > Metazoa > Arthropoda > Malacostraca > Decapoda > Penaeidae > Penaeus > Penaeus vannamei. The sequence goes on along the minus strand of NC_091550.1, from coordinate 25,837,601 downwards.
GACTTTTGGAATTTTTCTATTTTTAGCCTTTTTCTCATTATAGATGGGCTTTATAATGATAATTATCATCATTATTGTCATTATCATCATCATTATTATCAATACTACCATTATCGCCCTAATCACCCTTAATATAGTCATTATAATAATCATTATTTTAATTATTAATGACATTTTCATCATTATAATTATTTTAATAATGATAATGACAATAATATCATAATGATGCAATTCTGTTGATGAAAGTAATAACAATAATAATAGTTATAATAATAAATGTATGTATATATATATATATATATATATATATATATATATATATATATATATATATATATATATATATATATATATATATATATATATATATATACAAGTTTCTCCTATGTAGACTCAGAATCCTTGTTGTCTTACGTATACTGCGTTCAAAGAAAACAGTGATCTTTGTCTCATGGTCTATTTCTTTTTCTCTCTCTCTTTCTCTCTTCTTCTCGTGCCTTTCTTTTAATAGATCTCTCTATATAAACATTTACTATTATCACTATTATTATCATTATTACTTTCATCTACAGAATTGCATCATTATGATAATATTACTGCTGTTATGACAAATATCACTACTACTGTTGACACATAAAACATCACTAACATGATATTAACTAATAATAGTCGTGATAACAATATAAACAATGATGATGTTAAAAACAATACTGCTTGTAATGATAACAATACTACTAGTCTGGATAACAGTTATGATAGTGGTGATAATCTCATCATATTATTTCTATTGTCATTATTAGTCTGAAAATTATTGGAATAGACTTGTTTATTGATATTATTGTAGTAATTATCAAAATTATCATTATAATTATGATTTTATCAATATTAGTCATTATCATTGTCATTATCATCATAATTATCATCTTTAATGCATATAATGAAGGAATTGTCATGAAAATCATCACAATTACCTGAATTAATTTAGCCGTTTGTTTTCGACTTTGTTTCTTTTGGCATTTATTTCATTATAAATGGACTGGATAATAATTACTATCCTCATTGCCATTATTCTTATGGTTATTATCATTATAGTCATTATCATCATGATTATCATCATTATTATCATCATTATTACAGTTATAATTATTATTATGCCAATTGTTATACCTATTTTCATTATGACTATTTTTATAATGATAATAGCAATAATGAAAATTTTAGAATTCATAATGACAATATTGATAATAATAATGACAATCATAATGATGTTATTATTATTTCTATTGTCATTATTAGTCTGAAAATTATTAGAATAGAGTTGATTATTGCTATTATTGCAGTAATTGTCAAAATTATCATTATAATTATGATAATAGGAAGAATGATAATTTTAGAAATAATAATGACAATACTAATAATTATAATGACAATGATAATGATGTTATTATTATTTCTATTGTCATTATTCGTCTGAAAATTATTGGAATAGAGTTTATTATTGCTATTATTGCAGTAATTATCAAAATTATCATTATAATTATGATTTTATCATTATTATCATTATTATTGTCACTATCATTGTCATTACCATCATAACTATCATCAATATTGCATATAATGAAGGAATTATCATGAAAATCATCACAATTACCTGAATTAATGTTAAAATCGTAATGATTACCAATAAAAAGCGAAAAAAGTTTTTTTTTCGACGTTTCTCTCAAAAGGTTGTAATACGCTAGATTTTACCTTTTTTCGACTTATTCTTATGATTATTATCATTATAGTCATTATCATGATTATCATCATTATTATCATCATTATTGCAGTTTTAATTATTATTATGCTAATTATTATAGCTATTTTCATCATCATAACAATTTTTATAATGATAATAGCAATAATGATAATTTTAGAAATAATAATGACAATAGTAATAATTATAATGACAAGGATAATGATGTTATTATTATTTCTATTGTAATTATTTGTCTGAAAATTATTGGAATAGAGTTGATTTTTGCTATTATTGCAGTAATTATCAAAATTATCATTATAATTATGATTTTTTCATTATCATTATTTTTGTTATTATCATTGTCATTATCATCATATTTATCATCATTATTGCATATGATAAAGTAATTATCATGAAAATCATCACAATTACCTGAATCAATGTTAAAATCCTCATAATTACCAATAAAAAGCGAAAAAGTTTTTTTTTTTTTTTGCGACGTTTCTTGCTAGATTTTGCCGTTTTTTGACTTATGGGATTTTATTACTTTTGCCTTTATTGCATTATAAATAGACTGGATAATAATTATCCTCATTATTAGCATTACTGTCATTATTCTTATGATTATTATCATTATAGTCATTATCATCATGATTATCATTATTATTATCATGATTATTGCAGTTATAATGATTATTATGCTCATTATTATAGGTATTTTCATCATCATGACTATTTTCATAAAGATAATAGCAATAATGATAATTCTAGAAATGATAATGACAATAGTAATAATTATAATGACAATGATAATGATATTATTTCTATTGTCATTATTAGTCTAAAAATTATTGTAATAGAGTTGATTATTGCTATTATAGCAGTACTTATCAAAATTATCATTATAATTATGATCTTATCATTATTATTGTCATTATCATCATAATTATCATCATCATTGCATATAATGAAGGAATTATCATGAAAATCATCACAATTACCTGAATTAATGTTAAAATCCTAATAATTACCAATAAAAAGCGAAAAAGTTTGTTTTCGACGTTTCTCTCTAAAGGCTGTAATAGGCTAGATTTTGCCGTTTTTTCGACTTACGGGATTTTATTACTTTTGGCCTTTATTTCATTATAAATGGACTGAATAATAATTATTATCATAATTATTATCATTACTGTCATTATTCTTATGATTATCATTATATCCATTATCATCATGATTATCATCAATATTATCATCATTATTGCAGTTATAATGATTATTATGCTAATTATTATAGCTATTTTCATCATCGCAACTATCTTTATAATGATAATTGCAATAATGATAATTTTAGAAATAATAATGACAATAGTAATAATTATAATGACAAGGATAATGATATCATTTTTATTATAATTTTTACCCAGTCCATTTATATTGAAATAAAGGCCAAAAGTAATAAAATCCCATAAGTCGAAGAAACGGATAATCTAGCCTTTTGAGAGAAACGTCGAAAAAAAAGCTTTTTCGCTTTTTATTTGTAATTATGAGGATTTTAACATTAATTCAGGTAATTGTGATGATTTTCATGATAATTCCTTCATTATATGCAATAATGATAATTATGATGATAATGACAATGATAATGACAACAATAATGATAATAATGATAAAATCATAATTATAATGATAAATTTGATAATTACTGCAATAATAGCAATACTCAACTCTATTCCAATATTTTTCAGACTAATAATGACAATAGCAATAATAATAACATCATTATCCTTGTCATTATAATTATTACTATTGTCATTATTATTTCTAAAATTATCATTATTGCTATTATCATTATAAAAATAATTATGATGAAAAAAGCTATAATAATTAGCATAATAATCATCATAACTGCAATAATGATGATAATAATGATGATAATCATGATGATAATGACTATAATGATAATAATCATAAGAATAATGACTACTGATGATAATGATGATAATAATTATTATCCAGTCCATTTATAATGAAATAAAGGCCAAAAGTAATAAAATCCCATAAGTCGAAGAAACGGATAATCTAGCCTTTTGAGAGAAACGTCGAAAAAAAGCTTTTTCGCTTTTTATTGGTAATTATGTGGATTTTAACAATAATTCAGGTAATTGTGATAATTTTCATGATAATTCCTTCATTATATGCAATAATGATAATTATGATGATAATGCCAATGATAATGACAATAATAATGATAATAGTGATAAAATCATAATTATAATGATAATTTTGATAATTACTGCAATAATAACAATAATCAACTCTATTCCAATAATTTTCAGACTAATAATGACAATAGAAGTTATAACATCATTATCATTGTAATTATAATTATTACCATTGTCATTATCATTTCTAAAATCATCATTATTGCTATTATTATTATAAAAATATTTTATGATGATGAAAATAGCTATAATAATTAGCATAATAATCATTATAACTGCAATAATGATGATGATGATAATGATGATGATAATGACTATAATGATGATAATCATAAGATTAATGACTATAATGATGATAATCATAAGATTAATGACAGTAATGATAATAATGTTGATAATAATTATTATCCAGTCCATTTATTATGAAATAATGGCCAAGAGTAATAATATCCAAGAAGTCGAAAAAAACGACAAAATCTAGCCTATTACAGCCTTTTGAGAGAAACGCCGAAATTTTATTTTCACATTTTATTGGTAATTATGAGGATTTTAACATTAATTCAGATAATTGTGATGATTTTCATAATTCCTTCATTATATGCAAAGATGATAATTATGATGATAATGCCAATGATAATGACAATAATTATGATAATGATAAAATCATAATTATAATGATAAATTTGATAATTACTGCAATAATAGCAATAGATAATTTTCAGACTAATAATGACAATAGAAATAATAATATCATTATCATTGTCATTATAATTATTACTATTGTCATTATTATTTCTATAATTATAACGATAATGATAATAAAAATAATCATTGAAATAATCATAATATCGCTATTATTGTTATTATAATTGTTATTATTTCTTAAATTATCATTAGTGTTATTATCATTATAAAATAGTTATAATGAGGGAAATGACATCAATAATTAAAATAATAACTATTCTAATGATTATATTACGGGTAATTATGGCGATAATTACTATAATGATGATAATGATGACATTGATGATAATAAAGATGATGATAATTGTAGTGTACGGCTGCGTACGTCCCGAGTCTAAGGATAATAATTATTATAATCATTATTATCATTACTGTCATTATTCTTATGATTATTATAATTATAGTCATTATCATCATGGTTATTATCATTGTTATCATCATTATTGCAATTATAATGATTATTATGCTAATTATTATAGGTAATTGTGATGATTTTCATGATAATTCCATCATTATATACAATAATGATAATTATGATGATAATGAAAATGATAATGACAATAATAATGATAAAATCATAGTTATAATGATAATCTTGATAATTACTGCAATAATAGCAATAATCAACTCTATTCCAATAATTTTCATACTAATAAGGACAATAGAAATAATAATATCATTATCATTGTCATTATAATTATTACTATAGTCATTATTATTTCTAAAATTATCATTATTGCTATTATCATTATAAAAATATTTATAATGATGAAAATAACCTTAATAATTAGCATAATAATCATTATAACTGCAATAATGATGATAATAATGATGATAATCATGATAATGACTATAATGATAATAATCATAATGATAATGACAGTAATGATAATAATGATGATAATAATTATTATCCAGTGCATTTATAATGAAATAAAGGCAAAAAGTAATAAAATTCCAAAACTCGAAAAATGGCAAAATCTAGCGTATTACAGCCTTATGAGAGAAACGTCGAAATAAAAAACCTTTTTCGCTTTTTATTGGTAATGATGAGGATTTTAACATTAATGCAGGTAATTGTGATGATTTTTATGATAATTCCTTCATTATATAAAATAATGATGATAATTATGATGATAATGATATTGATAATGACAATGATAATGATAAGAATAATAAAATCATAATTATAATGATATTTTTGATAATTACTGCAATAATAGCAATAATCAACTCTATTCCAATAATTTCCATACTAAAATGACAATAGAAATAATAATAACATCATTATCCTTGGCATTATAATTTTTACTATTGTCATTATTATTTCTAAAATTGTCATTATTGCTATTAGCATTATAAAAATTGGTATTATGATGAAAATAGCTATAATAATTAGCATGATAGTCATTATAACTGTAATAATTATGATAAAAATGATGATAATCATGATGATAATGACTATAATGATAATAATCATAAAAATAATGACAGTAATTATTATGCAGTCCATTTAAAATGATATAAAGGCCAAAAGTGATAAAATCCCAAAAGTCGAAAAAAACGGCAAATTCTAGCCTTTTGAGATAAACGTCGAAAAAAACTTTTTTCGCTATTTATTGGTAATTATGAGGATTTTAACATTAATTAAGGTAAGTTTGATGATTTTCATGATAATTCCTCCATTATATACAATAAAGATGATAATTATGATGATAATGACAATGTTAATGACAATAATAATGATAATGCTAAAATCATAATTATAATGATAATTTTCATAATTACTGCAATAATATCAATAATCAACTCTATATCATTAATTATCATACTAATATTGACAATAGAAATAATAAAATCATCATTATCATTGTCATTATAATTATTACTATTGTCATTATTCTTTCTAAAATTATCATTATTGCTATTACCATTATACAAATAGTTATAATGAAAATAGCTAAAATAATTAGCATAATGATCATTATAACTGCAATAATGATGATAATAATGGTGATAATCATGATGATAATGACTATAATGCTAATAAACATAAAAATAATGACAGTGATGATAATAATGATAATAATAATTATTATCCAGTCCATTTATAATGAAATAAAGGCCAATAGTAATAAAATCCCATAAGTCGAAAAACGGCAAAATGTAGCGTATTACAGCCTTATGAGAGAAACGTCGAAAAAAAAAACATTTTTCGCTTTTTGTTGGTAATTATGAGGATTTTAACATTAATTAAGGTAATTGTGATGATTTTCATGATAATTCCTTCATTATATACAATAATGATGATAATTATGATGATAATGACATTGATAATGATAATAATGATAAAATCATAATTATAATGATATTTTTGATAATTACTGCAATAATAGCAATAATCAACTTTATTCCAATATTTTTCATACTAATAATGACAATAGAAATAATAATAACGTCATTATCATTGTCATCATAAATATTACCATTTTCATTATTATTTCTAAAATTACCATTATTGTTATTATAATCATATAAATATATATATAATGAAAATGGCTATAATAATAAGCATGATAATAATTATAACTTGAATAATAATGATAATCATGATGCCAATGACTATGATAATAATAATCATTTAATAATGACATTAATGGTAATAATGCTAATAATTATTATCTAGTCCATTTATAAAGAAATAAATTCCAAAAGTAATAAAACCCCATAAGTGGAAAAAACGGCAAAATCTAGCATATTACAGCTTCATGAGAGAAACGTCGAGAAAAAAGCTTTTTCGCTTTTTATTGGTAATTATGAGGATTTTAACATTATTTCAGGTAATTATGATAGTTTTCATAATTTATTCATTATATACAATAATGATGATAATTATGATGATAATGGCAATGATAATGACAATAATAATGATAAGGATAAAATCATAATTATAATGATACTTTTGATAATTACTGCAATAATAGCAATAATCAACTCTATTCCAATAATTTTCATACTAATAATTACAATAGAAATAATAATAACATCATTATCATTGTCATTATAATTATTACTATTGTCACTAGTAATTCTAAAAATTATATTGGTAATTATGAGGATTTTAACATTATTTCAGGTAATTATGATGGTTTTCATAATTTATTCATTATATGCAATAATGATGATAATTATGATGATAATGACAATGATAATGACAATAATAATAAGGATAAAATCATAATTATAATGATAATTTTGATAATTACTGCAATAATAGCAATAATCAACTCTATTCCAATAATTTTCATACTAATAATTACAATAGAAATAATAATAACATCATTATCATTGTCATTATAATTATTACTACTGTCACTAGTAATTCTAAAATTATCATCTTTGCTATTATCATTATAAAAATAGTTATAATGATGAAAATAGCTATAATTACCTTAATAATAATTATAACTGCATGATGATAATCATGATAATCATGATGATAATGACTATAATAATAATAATCTTAAAAATAATGACAGTCATGATAATAATGGTGATAATAATTATTATCCAGTCCATTTATTATGGGTTACCTATGTAAAGATTTTGCAGGTTAATGTGACGACGGATTTGGAGGGCTTTGGTTTTGTTACTGTTGATTTTGAGTCCGAGTTCTTTACAGGTCGACTCGAGGAGATTGAGAGCGAGTTGAGCATTGACATACCTGTTCCTTCCTGTGACAACTAATTGTAAATCATCAGCGTAGGCTAGAAGATGCGTATTGTTTGGGAAGGGGATTTCTACTAGTTTAACAATTAGGAGGTTGAAAAGAAAAGGGCCCAGGAGGCCGCCTTGAGGTGTACCATTTTCAAAGGGGTAGAAGTCAGAAGTGTGTCCCTGGATTTTTACTCGAGCTTTCCTGTTTGAGAGGTAGTCCTTGACCCATTTGAGAACCTTGCCCTTTACGCCTTTCTCAGCAAGTGTGTGTAGTATGGCATCATGGTTGGCAAGCTCGAAGGCTTTTTCTAGATCGAGGAATACAATCACACTGTCGTTGCCGTCAGTTAAGGACAGGAGGGTAGCGATGTTGTCTGCTGTGCCTGTTCCTTTTTCATAGGCCAAAATATGTGGATGGAGGGATGGAATGATGTGTTGTAAGCGATGGAGCACAGCACGTTCCATGGTTTTACCTATGCAGGAAAGTAGCGAGATAGGTCGGAAGGCATTAGTACTGTCACGTTTGGGTATTGGTATTAAGTTGGCAGATTTCCAGGCTTGGGGCAAGGTTCCTTGGTGATATGAGGCATTAAATAGTCTGAGCAGTGTGCCCATACTTGAGGGCCCTAAGTGGTGGAGCATAGAATAGGGTATTTTATCAATACCTGGGGTTGTGTCTTTAGAAGTCTTTGTAGCTTTCTCGAGTTCAGTTAATGTGAAAGGTGTGTCACTTTGGGCAGGTGAGTCTATAGCTATTTGAATGACTTGTTGTCGGATGGGCTTCAGCTGTTGTAGCTTCCTTGAAACGGATGCAGGCAGTTGGGTGGATGAACAGCGCGTGGCAAAGGAGAGTGCAAGTCTGTTGGCTTCTGAGTGAGGATGAGGATGTGGTGCGGGCATTGAGCGTTTTGCTCCTGATGCCAGTCGTAGATTGGTCCACATCTCTTTCAAGGATGTGTGAGCAGTTATCGTTTCACACCAAGATAACCAGGCTTTGGCTTTTATTTCTGAGATTTCCATTTTGACAAGACGTCGTAAGGTGCGAAAAGATTCTAAGATGGTTGGAGAATGGGATCGGTGGAGAGCTTTGCGGAACATGTTCATTCTATGCTTGAGTTCACGTATCCGGTCGTTGTAAAACCAGCAGTTCTTGTGCGCATGAAGAGTGACATTGGTGAGGGGAATGCTGCTCTTATTAGCATTGTGAATGGCATTAGTGAAATCTTTCTCTAGCTGGGTGGCATCTGACGATGGAATGTAGTTGGAGGCCCATTTCTCCATAGCGTCTGTGAAGAGGGGCCAGTTCGCTTTTTTGAGATTCCATCTTGGTTTGGGTGGGGGGAGAGTAACCCGCGGAATCCGAACGGTAGTGATAGTGGCAAGGTGGTCAGAAGTTAAATAGGGGTGTAGTTTCCAGTCTGCTATAGGGAGGAGAGAGGTGGAGAGAATGGTGAGGTCTAGTACTCCTCCACGGACATGAGTTACAATACCGTTGTTGAGGACAGTAACTTCTGAGAAACTGTCCAGCAGTTCATTGATATATAGACCGGTGTCATTCATTTTGTGTGCAGAAGGGGTAGATTGGTCCGTCCAAGAGGGGTGATGGGCATTAAGATCACCACAGATGATAGGTGGTTCATTGGCTGTTATGCCAAATCATTCTTCAAGCTCTAGAGAACAATCTGCTCGAGGAGGCCGATAAACATTGAAAATGTGGAGGTGTGTTCTGTAGGGTTAGTTTGACGCCTATGCTTTCAATGTTTTCTCCACAATCTGGTGGTGGAGTAATCTCTTCACAGGGTATGGAAGACTTTATAAAAATGGAGATTCCCCGTGACTGATTGGGGATGAAAGGGCTGTGAAACGCTGAGAAGCGGTTAATGGAGAAATTGTTGGAGGCTGGAAGGAGAGTTTCCTGGAGAACGATGACATCAAAGTTGTCTTCAGTGATTGCTAATGAGAGTGTGGGGTAGTTGCACTGAAGGCCAAGAATGTTCCATTGTAGAATACTGATGGAGTCTGAAACGGAATGCATAACATTACTCATGATGTGATGATGTAAGGGTAAAATTAGTGGTTTAATTGAGCTCTTGCGTGGTCCTGAGTTCATGAGGTTGGTCTGGAATGTGTAAGATTGGTGGAGAGCTGGCGGAAGAGTGGAGTTGTGCCGATTGTTGTGCAGGCGTTGGATTACAGAGGCTTGTCTGATTAATCCTGTGAGAAGATGTAGGAAGAGGTGGAAAGTCTTCTGATGATGCAACGACCGAGGTAATTGTACCAGTATCCTGCTGTACAGGTTCAGAAGGCATGGATTCTTGGGATGAGGAGGATGTGTTCTTGTGTGGTAAGATGGCAAGGATGTTGTCAATGAGAGTTTGTAAGTGGGAGTGAGGAATAGAGTGACCCAGGGCTAAAAGGCCAAGTTGAATGGTATTCACTAGGAATGATCCAATCAGTTCAGGAGGAGCTAAGGAAATTGGTGCTTTGTGACTCATGAAGGGCTGTGAGACTGGGGAGGTGGCAACTGGTGCAGGAGCAGGAGTAGATAAGGTATGCAGGTTAGCAGCAATAGAAGCTTTGATTGGTTCGTGGCTGAGAGCAGAAGTGTTGAGGTGTTGTGGTTCTCTTGGTTTGCTCCAATCATGGATCTTTCTCGTGAAGGTTCGAGGCTGAGGGGCCTGCCCTTTTACAGAAGAATCAGGCTTTGATAGCAGAGAGCGTCTCATCTCACAGCAGAGGTTCCATGCGTGGTGTTTGCCTCCACAGTTTGGGCATTTTGGTTCGGTCTGCTCGCCGTTTTTGAATTTGGTGAGGCAATTGTCTGTTGGGTGACATTTTGAGCAGATTGCACAGCGTGCAGCAACTTTACTTTGGTTGCGGTGATGTCCATAGCGCTGCCAGTTGTAGCACCGGAGTGGTTCTGGGATGTATTTGCGAGTTCTAAAGGTCCCAAATATGCCCAGATTGATTTCATCAGGAGGTTCTCTTGACATGACCAGGAGAACTTGGCGCGTCTCCTCCTTGATTGGGCGGTATATACAACGTTCAGCAGAGATGACCTCTGGGAGGTCTGTAAGGCGTTGAAGTGGAAAGCCTATGGGGATTTTTTCTAAAATTGCTCTGAATTTTCTGGGTTCAGGAACATAAGAGGTAATATTGACAATCTTGCTTGAAGCTAGGGTGGTAAGTGAGTCCAACAACGTGCGTGTAGAATCAGTCTTCGGAGTGAGAATGAAGTGGCCATCATTGGTAATTGCTGTGGTGACATCTATAAAAGGAACTCTTCTTCAATAGCAAACATGGCTTCTACAGCTGTGGCAAAGTCTTTGGATAAGGCAATGAGAAATTTATGGCTCATTTTGGTGAGTGGATAAGGTGAACTAGAGCCTCCCCTATTGGCTGAGGTATTCTGCTCTTGGGCTTGGAGTTGTGGATCGGCTGAAGGGGGATCTTTGCCATCTTGATCGGTGCAGGATAGCTCCATGCTGTCATTCGATGATACTCTAGGATCAGCAGCTGAAGAGAGTAATTCATCTGAAGGCGGAGGATTCAGCTTTGATGCTGAGGTGTTGGGATTCTCTGTGGTCTGTACTGGATCAGGGTCTGGGGCATTTTCCTCTGGGGGGAAGTAATTCTTTTCCCTTTCTTTGAGGTGGAAGCTGTAGGATCTGGAGTCCTGGGCTGAAATTCCATTTTCTGTTTTTTCTTTTTATGATTTGACTTGGACATCAGTGACTTAAATGAGGGATTGTGAGGCCACCACCTACCTAAAACTTTTGGGTTTATAACCTACTGGTGATCAGACAGTCTGCTCAGATCAACCCCTCGAAAGCAGAAGCTGGAGCACTCCCAGAAGTACCTAACCCTATCAAGAAAAACAAAACCCTTCTCTGTGGTTTAAGGCAGCCGGCCTACCCTGCTCCCCTTGTGGCACTGCCCGCGGGGTTCACCTTCACCACAGAGAGGACACTAAGAGGTGGCAAAGGACAAAAAAATGAATGAGATGAATGAGATCATTGGCATGAAAGTGGAACTCTCTGCACTATTTGGCATGAAAGTTATCAGTTTGGCGTGCGCGCTCTCGGCAAGAAGACAATCTCGAATTGGTTACAACAATGTACGGCAGCTCGCGGTCTTTGCTGAGGTTGTAACTGTAGCCAGAAGGAGGTAGCTTCTCTCATTCACAATAAATGTGAAAATTTGATCAGAAGACCCTCCGGTGGAAGTGGAGCCAACGCTAAACAGGATATCGCCACCCTTGCTGGGACGAGTTGTGATCAGCTGCAGCTGCCGCGCGCTTGGTAGTGGATAGTTTTGTGCCTACATGATTTAGTAATGCAAACTTTCTCTTTCAGAACCCAAAGGTTTTTTCAACTATGTTTCGGGTTTCCATGTAAGCCCTATTGTATTGTCTCTCTTTGTCACCAAATATTGATGATGATAATGACAATAATGATAATTATAGAGTCCATTCATGATGAAAAAATGCAAAAATTAATGAAATCACAGAAGTCGATCAACCCTTCTGATAGAATAGACGAAAATTTTGCAAATAATCCCATTAATATTGACAATAATGATTATAATAATGATAACAATAATAAAACATTAATTATAATGATAATTTGGATAATGAAATATTAATATTACTATTTCAGTTATCATTATTGTTATTATCATTATTAAAATAGTTATAAGGATGAAAATGACATAATAATTATGGCGATAATTAATATAATGATATCAATTATGATATTAATGGCGATAATTAATATAATGATATTAATTATGATATTAATGTCAATAATTATAATAATGATGATAATAATAATTATAAAGCCCATCCATAATGAAAAAGGCCAAAGGTAAAATATTCCCAAAAGTAGAAAAAACGGCGAAATCTAGGGAAATTTAGATTTTTGAGAGAATAGTGGAAAAAAAACTTTTTCGAGTTAAAATGATAATTATGATGATTTTAGCAATAATTCTGCTAATTATGATGATTTTCATGATAACCCCCTTAATAATGATAATAATGACGATAATAATGATAATTATGACAATAATTATGATAATTATAATAAAATGATAATTATAATGATAATTTCCGTAATTATTGTAATAATAGCAATAATCAACAATATGCCAATGCTTTTCATAATAACAATAATAATAACGATAATGATAATAGGAATAATAATAGAATTAATTATAATATCGCTATTATTGTTATCATAGTTATGATTATCGTTGTTATTATTTCTAATTATTGTTATTAACATTATGAAAATAGCTATAATGATATAAATGACATTAATGATTAAGAAAATCATTATTATAATGATTATATTAAAGGTAATTATGGCGATAATTACTTTAATGATAATAATGATGATAAGGTAAAGCCCATCCATAATGGAAAAAAGGATAAAAGTAAAAAAAAAAAAAAAAAAAAATCGAAAAAACGGCGAAATCTAGGAAAATATAGCCTTTTCAGAAAATAGTCGGAAAACTCCCATTTTTGAGTTTAAAGCATAATTATGATGATTCTAGCAATAATACTGCTAATTATGATTTTGATAATAATCCCATTAACAATGACAATAATGACAAAAATGATAATTATGGCAATAATTATGATAATTATAATAAAAGAATAATCGTAATGATAATTTGCGTAATTATGGGTATGATAGCAATAATCAACAATATTCTAATGATTTTCATAATAATACTATCAATAACGATAATGATAATTAAAAAATAATAGAAATAATCATAATATCGCTATTATTGTTATTATAATTATTATTATTGTTATTATTTCTAAAATTATCATTATTCTTATTATCATTATAAAAATAGTTATAATGATAAAAATGACATTAATGACTAATATAATAATTATAATAATGATTATATTAAGGGTAATTATGGCGATTATTACTATAATGAAAATAATGTTGATATTAATGACAATAATGATAATTTTAATGATGATAATAATGATTATAAAGCCCATCCAAAATAAAAAAAGGCTAGAAGTAAAAAAAATCCCGAGTCGAAATAACAGCGAAATCTACCGACATATAGCCGTTTGAGAAAATAATCGGAAAAAAACACCTTTTTCGAGTTTAAATGAAAATTATGATGATTTTAGCAAAATTTCTGCAATTAATAATGACAATAATGACAATAATAATGATAATTATAACATTAACTTTGATAATTATAATAAAATCATAATTAAAATGATAATTTGCGTTATTAATGCAATAATTGCAATAATCAACAATATTCTAATGATTTTCATGTTAATAACAATGATAATAAAAATAATAATAGAAATCATCATTATATCGCTTTTATTATTATTATAATTATTATTATTGTTGTTATTATTTCTAAAATTATCATTACCGTTATTATCATTATAAAAATAGTTATAATGATGTAAATGACATTAATAATTAAAATGATATTTATAATAATTAATATATTAAGGGCAATTATGGCGATAATTACTATAATGACAATAATGATCATATTATTGGCAATAATGATAATAATGATGATGATAAAAATTATATAGCCCATCCATAATGAAAAAAGTCTTTTCAGAGAAAAGTTGACCCCCCACCCCTTTTTCGAGTTTAAAGGATAATTATGAAGATTTTAGCAATAATTCTGCTAATCATAATAATTTATGATGATAATCCCATTAATAATGATAATAATGACAATAATGATAATTATGACATTAATTATGATAATTATAAAAAATGATAATTATAATGCTAATTTGCGTAATTCATGCAATAATAGCAATAATCAACAATATTCTAATAATTTTCATGATAATAAAAATATTAATGACGATAATGATAATAAAGATAATAACAGAAATAATCATAATATCGCTATTATTGTTATTATAACTATTATTATTGTCGTTATTATTTCTAAAATTATCAATATAAGAAAAAGTTATAATGATGAAAATGACATTAATGATTAAGATAATAACTATTACAATGATTATATTAGGGGGAATTATGGCGATCATTACTATAATGATAATAACGATGATATTAATGACAATAATGATAATGATGATATTAATGGCAATAATGATATTAATGATGATATTAATGGCAATAATGATAATAAGGAGGATAATGATAATTATGAAGGCTATCCATAATGAAAAAAGGCTAGAAGTAAAAAAAAATCCGAAAAGTCGAAAAAATAGCAAAATCTAGTAATCTTTTGAGAGAATGGTCGAAAAATCCCCTTTTCCAGTTTAAAGGATATTTATGGTGATTTCAGCAATAATTCTGCTAATTATGATGATTTTCATGTTAATCCCATTAATGATGACAATAATAATGATAATCATAACTAATTATGATAATTATGACATTAAATATAATAATTATGACATTAATTTTGATAATTACGACATTAATTATGATAAACATAATAAAATAATAATCATAATGATGATTTGCGTAATTAAAGAAATAAAAGCAATAATAATATATTGAAAAAAGTCGAAAAAAACGGTGAAATCTAGCGTTATATAGCTTTTTAAGAATATGGTCCAAAAAAACCCTATAATTCTAATTATAATTGTTAGAATTATAAAAACAATAATGATAATTATAGAAATAATAACAACAATAATAATTATAATAACTACAAAAGCGATATTATGATTATTTCTACTATTATTATTTTTTTTATTATTATCATTATAGTTATTATTATTGTTGTTATCATGAAAATCATTAGAATATTGTTGATTATTGCTATTATTGCATTAATTACGCAAATTATCATTATAATTATCATTCTTTTATAATTATCCAAATCTATGTCATAAGTATCCTAATTAATGTCATGATTATATTAATTAATGTCATAATTATTCTAATTAATGTCATAATTATCCTAATTAATGTCATAATTATCATTATTATCGTCATTATTATTGGGATTATCATGAAAATCATTATAAATAGCAGAATTTTATCAGAAATCATCATAATCATCCCATAAACTCGAAAAAGGGTGGTTTTCGACCATATTCTCTAAAGGCTATATATCGCTAGATTTCGCCGTTTTTCGACTTTGTGGATTTTTATACTTTTAGCCTTTTTTCATTATGGATGGGCTTTATAATTATTATCACCATTATTATCATTCATATCATTAATATCATCATTATCGTAATTATCGCCATAATTACCCTTGATATAAAAATTATAATAGTTATTATCTTAATTACTAATGTTATTTTCCTCATTATAACTGTTTTTATAATGATAATAACAATAATGATAATTTTAGAAATATTAACAGCAACAATAATAATTGTAATAACAATAATAGCGATATTATGATTATTTCCATTATTATTATTTTTAATTATTATCATTATCGTCATAATTATTGTTATCATGAAAATCATTAAAATATTGTTGATTATTGCTATTATTGCATTAATTACGCAAATAATCATTATAATTATCATTTTATTATAATTTTCCTAATTAATATCAAAATTATCATTTTATTATAATTTTCCTAATTAATATCATAATTATCCTAATTATTATCATCATTATTATCATTATTGTCATTATTTTTATGATTATTATCATTATAGGCATTATAATGATTATCATCATTATTATTATCATTATTGCAGTTATAATAAATATTATACTCTTCTTACAGCTATATTCATCATTATAACTATTTTTATAATGATAGTAGCAAAAATGATAATTTTAGAAATAATAATGACAATAGTAATAATTATAATGACAATGATAATGATGTTATTATTATTTCTATTGTCATTATTAGTATGAAAATTATTGGAATAGAGTTGATTATTGTTCTTATTGCAGTTATTATCAAAATTATCATTATAATTATGATTTTATCTTTATTATCATTATTATTGTCATTATCATTGTCATTATCATCATAATTATCATCATTATTGTATATAATGAAGGAATTATCATGAAAATCATCACAAATACCAGAATTAATGTTAAAATCCTCATAGTTACCAATAAAAAGCGAAATAGTTATTTTTTTTCGATGTTTCTCTCATACGCTAGATTTTGCCGTATTTTTGACTTCTGGGATTTTATTATTTTTGGCCTTTATTTCATTATAAATGCACTGGATAATAATTATTTTCATCATTATTATCATTATCTTTATGATTATTATCATTATAGTCATTTATTATGATCATTCTTATCATCATAATTGCAGTTATAATGATTATTATGCAATTTTTTATAGCTATTTTCATCATTATAACTAATTTTATAATAATAGCAATAATGATAATTTTAGAAATAATAATGACAATATTAATAATTATAATGACAATGATAGTGGTGTTTTTATTATTTCTATTGTCATTGTTAGTATGAAGAATATTGGAATAGAGTTGATTATTGCTCTTATTGCAGTAATTATCACAATTATCATTATAATTATGATTTTATCATTATCATTATTATTGTTATTATCATCATATCATACGCTAGATTTTGCCGTTTTTTCGACTTATGAGATTTTATAACTTTTGGCCTTCATTTCATTATAAATGGACTGGATAATAATTATTATCATCATTATCATTATTAGTCATTATTTTTTAAATATTATCATTATAGTCATTATCATCAAGATTATCATCATTATTATCATTATTGCTGTTATAATGATTATTTTGCTAATTATTATAGTTATTTTCATTATAACTATTCTTATAATGAAAATAACAATAATGATAATTTTAGAAATGATAATGGCAATAGTAATAATCATAATGACAATGATAATGATATTATCATTTCTATTGTCATTATTAGTATGAAAATTATTGGAATAGAGTTAATTATTGCTGTAATTATGAAAATTATCATTTTAATTATGATTTTATCATTATTATTGTCATTATCATTGTCATTATCATCATAATTATCATCATTATTGTCAATGGTGAAATCTAAAAAGCGAAAAAGGTTTTTTTTGACGTTTCTCTCAAAAGGCTGTAATACTCTAGATTTTGCCTTTTTCTCGACTTTTGGGATTTTATTACTTCTGGCCTTTATTTCATTATAAATGGACTGAATAATAATTATTATTCACATTATTATAATTAATGTCATTATTCTCATGATTATTATCATTATAGTCATTATCATCATAAAGTCATTATTATTATCATCATTATTACAGTTATAATATTTATTATGCTCATTATAATTGCTATTTGCTATTATAATGATAATGACAATGATAATGACAATTATTGTCATTATTATTTCTAAAATTATCATTATTGCTATTATCATTATATAGATAGTTATAATGATAAAAATAGCAATAATAATTAGCATAATAATTATCATAACTGCAATAATGATGATAATAATGATAATCATGATGATAATGACTATAATGATAATAATCATGAAAATAATGACAGTAATGATGATAATGATTATTATTCAGTCCATTTATAAGGAAATAAATGTCAGAAGTAATACAATCCCATAAGTCGAAAAAACGGCAAAATCTAGCGTATTACAGCCTTTTGAGAGAAACGTCGAAAAAAAAAACTTTATCGCTTTTAATGGTAATTATGAGAATTTTAACATTAATTCAGGTAATTCTGATGATTTTCATGACAATTCCTTTATTATTGAAAATAATGATGATAATTATGATGATAATGACAATGATAATGACAATTATAGTGATAAAATCATAATAATTATAATTTTGATAATTACTGCAATAATTAACTATTATTGTCATTATTATTTCTAAAATTATCATTATTGCTATTATCATTATATAAATAGTTATAATGATAAAAATAGCAATAATAATTAGCATAATAATTATTACAACTGCAATAATGATG
>NC_091550.1:25805714-25813214 GCF_042767895.1 Penaeus vannamei | reverse complement strand
TGTGTATATATATATATATATATATATATATATATATATATATATATATATATATATATATATATATATATATATATATATATATATACACACACACACATATATATATATATATATATATATATATATATATATATATATATATATAGACATATATATA
This sequence comes from Penaeus vannamei, assembly GCF_042767895.1. Classification (NCBI taxonomy): domain Eukaryota; kingdom Metazoa; phylum Arthropoda; class Malacostraca; order Decapoda; family Penaeidae; genus Penaeus; species Penaeus vannamei. The sequence continues at coordinate 25,813,054 of NC_091550.1, read as the reverse complement.
TATATATATATATATATATATATATATATATATTTATATATATATATATATATATATATATATATATATATATATATATATATATATATATATATATATATATATATATATATATATTTATAGACATACATAGACACATATAGACATATATAGACATATATATATATATATATATATATATATATATATATATATATATATATATATATATATATATATATATATGTGTGTGTGTGTGTGTGTGTGTGTGTGTGTGTGTGTGTGTGTGTGTGTGTGTGTGTGTGTGTGTATTTAAAAGCGAAAAATGCTTTTTTACGACTTTCTCTGAAATGGCTCTATTACGCTAAATTTTGCCGTTTTCTCGACTTTTGGTATTTTACTGCTTTTCGCCTTTATTTCATTATAAATGAACTCTGTGATTATTATTATCATCATCATTATTGTCATTATTCTTATGATTATTATCATTATAGTTATTATCGTCATAATTATCATAATTATTATTACCATTATTGCAGTTATAATAACTATTATACTAATTATTATTGTCATTTTCATTATTATTTTTTTATAATGATAATAACAATAATAATAATTTTAGAAATTATAATGACTAAAATAATCATAATGACAATAATAATATTATTATTATTTCTATTGTCATTATTACTATAAAAATGATTAGAATAGAATTAATTATTGCTATTATTTCTGTAATTATCAAAACTATCATTATAATTATCATTTTATCATTATTATCATTATTATTGTCATTATCATCATGATTATCATCATTATGGTGAATGATAAAGGAATTATCATGAAAATCATCATAATTACCTGAATTTATGTTAAAATCATCATAATTATCATTTAAAAGCGAAAATGTTTTTTTCGACTTTTCTCTCAAACGCTAGATTTTCCCGTTTTTTCGTTTTGACGATAATGACTATAATGATAATAATCATAAGAATAATGACCATAATGATAATAATGATTATGAAAATCATAGAGTCTATTTGTTATAAAATAAAGGCGAAAAGCAGTAAAATCCCAAAGAGTAAAAAAAAAAAAAAGAAAAAAAAAAAACGGCAAAATTTAGCGTATTACAGCCTTTTGAGAGATACGTCGAAAAAAAAACTTTTTCGCTTTTAAATGATAATTATGATGATTATAACATTATTCCAGGTAATTATGATGATTTTCATGATAATTCCTTTATTACTAACCATAATGATAATCATGATGATAATGACAATAATAATGATAAAAATATAATGATCATGACAGTTTTGATAATTGCTGCAATAATAGCAATGATTAAGTCTATTCTAATCATTTTCGAATAATGACAATAGAAATAATAATATCATTATCATTGTCATTATAATTATTATTACTGTCATTATTATTTCTAAAATTATCCTTATTATTATTATTATAAAAATAGTTATAATGATGAAAATTACAATAATAATCAGCATAATAATTATTATAATTGCAATAAGGATTATGACGATAATGACTAAAATGATAATAATCATAAGAATAATGACAATAATGATAATAATGATGATAATAATCATAGAGTCCATTTATAATGAAATAAAGGCGAAAAGTAGTAAAATCCCAAAAGTCGAATAAACGACAAAATCGAGCGTATTATAGCGTTTTGAGAGAAACGTCAAAAAAAAAAAAAAAAAAAACTTTTCGCTTTTAAATGATAATTATGATGATTTTAACATTAATTCAGGTAATTATAATTATTTTCATGATAATTCCTTTATTATTAATCATATTGATGATAATCATGATGATAATGACAATAATAATGATAATAATGATAAAATGATAATTATAATGATAGTTTTGATAATTATTGCAATAATAGCAATTTTTAAGTCTATTCTAATCATTTTCATACTAATAATGACAATAGAAATAATAATATCATTATCATTGTCTTTATAATTATTATTACTGTCATTATTATTTCTAAAATTATCATTATTGTTATTATCATTATAAAAATAATTATAATGATGAAAATGACAATAATGATTAGCATAATGATTATTATAACTGCAATAATGATAATAATGATGATAATTATGATAATAATGACTATAATGATAATAATCATGAGAATAATGACAATAATGATAATAATGATGTTAATAATAATCATAGAGTCCATTTATAATGAAATAAAGGCAGAGAAACGTCGAGAAAAAACCTTTTTCGCTTTTAAATGATAATTATAAGTCGAAAAAAAGGCAAAATCTAGCGTATTACTGGCTTTTGAAAGAAACGTCGAAAAACACTTTTTCGCTTTTAAATGATAATTATGATGATTTTGAGATTAATTTAGGTAATTATGATGATTTTGAGATTAATTCAGGAAATTGTGATGATTTTCATGATATATCCTTCATTATATACAATGATGATGATAATTATGATGATAATTATGATGATAATGACAATAATAATGATAATAATGATAAAACCATAATTATAATGATAATTTTTAAAATTACTGCAATAACAGCAATAATCAACATTATTCCAATAACTTTCATCCAATAACTTTCATACTAATAATGACAATAGAAATAATAATATCATTATCATTGTCATTATAATTATCACTATTGTCATTATTATTTCTAAAACTATAATTATTGCTATTATCATTGTGAAAATAGTTATAATGATGAAAATAGCTATAATAATTAGCATAGTAATTTTTATAACTGCAATACGGTGATAATAATGATGATAATCATGATGATAATGCCTACAGTGATAATAATCATAAAAATAATGGCAGTAATGATAATAATGATAATGATTATTATCCAGTCCATTTATAATGAAATAAAGGCCAAAAGTATTAAAATCCCAAAACTCAAAAAACGGCAAAATCTAGCCTTTTGAGAGAAATTTCGAAAAAAACCCTTTTCGCTTTTGATTGGTAATTATGAGGATTTTAACATTAATTCAGGTAGTTCTGGTGATTTTCATGATAATTCCTTCATTATATAATAATGATGATAATTATGATGATAATAACAATAATAATGATAATGATAAAATCATAATTGTAATGATAATTTTGATAATTACTACAATAATAGCAATAATATACTCTATTACAATAATTTTCATAATAATAATGACAATAGAAATAATAATATCATTAACATTGTCATTATAATTATTACTATTGTCATTATTATTTTCAAAATTATTATTTTTGCTAATAATTAGCATATTATAACTGCAATAATGATGATAATAAAAATGATAATCATGATGCTAATGACTATTATCATAATAATCATAAAAAAATGACAGTAATGATAATAATTATTATCCAGTCCATTTATAATGAAATAAAGGCAAAAAGAAATAAAATCCCAAAATTCGAAAAAAAGGAAAAAAGTAACGTATTACAGCCTTTTGAGAGAAACGTCGAAAAAAACCTTTTTCGCTTTTTATTCGTAATCATGAGAATATCATCATCATTGTCATTATAATTATTTCTATTGTCATTATTATTTCTAAAATGATCGTTATTGCTATTATCATTATAAAAATAGTTATAATGATGAAAATAGCTATACTAATTAGCATAATAATCATTATAATTGCAATAATGATGATATGATGATAATCATGATGATAATGATTATAATGATAATAATCATGATGATAATATTTGTAATGATAATAATCATAAAAATAATGACATTAATGATAATAATGATGATAATTATTATTATCCAGTCCATTTATAATGAAATGAAGGCCAAAAGTAATAAAATCCTAGAAGTGGAAAAAACGGCAAAACCTAGCGTATTATAGCCTTTTGAGAGAAACGTCGAAAAAAACCTTTTTCTCTTTTTGTTGGCAATTATGAGGATTTTAACATTAATTCATGTAATTGTAATGATTTTCAGGATAATTCCTTCATTATATGCAATGATGATGATAATTATGATGATAATGACAATGAAAATGACAATAATAATGATAATAATGATAAAATCCTAATTATAATGAAAATTTTGATGACTGCAATAATAACAATAATCAACTCTATTTCAATAATTTTCATACTAATAATGACAATAGAAAGGATAATAACATCATCATTGTAATTATGATTAATACTATTGTCATAATTATTTCTAAAATTATCATTATTGCTATTATCATTATAAAAATAGTTATAATGAAAATAGCTATAATAATTAGCATAATAATCATTATAACTGCAATAATGATAATAATGATGATAATCATGATGATAAGGACTATAATGATATTAATCATAAAAATAATGACAGTAACAATAATAATGATAATAATTATTATCCAGTCCATTTATAATGAAATAAAGGCCAAACGTAATGAAATCTCACAAGTCGAAAAAAGACAAAATCTAGCCTATTACAGCCTTATGAGAGAAACGTCGAAAAAAACCCTTTCTCGCTTTTTATTAGTAATTATGAGGATTTTAACATTAATTCCGGGAATTGTAATGATTCTCATGGTAATTCCTTCATTATATACAATAGTGATGATAATATTATAATAATGACAATGATAATGACAATAATAATGATGATAATGATAAAATAATTATAATCATTTTGATAATTACTGCAATAATAGCAGTAATCAACTCTATTCCAATCATTTTCATACTAATAATGACAATAGAAATAATAATAACATCATTATCATTGTCATTATGATTATTATGATAATTATGATAATAATTATTATAATCATGATGATAATGACTATAATGATAATAATCATAAAAACAATGAGTATTAATAATAATGATGATAATATTTATTATCCAGTCCATTTATAATGAAATAAAGACAAAAAGTAATGAAATCCCATAAGTCGAAAAAACGGCAAAATCTAGCGTATTACAGCCTTTAGAGAGAAACGTCGAAAAAAAACTTTTTCGCTTTTTATTGGGAATTATGAGGATTTTAACATTAATTCAGGTAATTGTGATGATTTTCATGATAATTCCTTCATTATATACAACAATGATGATAATTATAATGATAATGACAATGATAATGACAATAATAATGATAGGAATGATAAAATCATAAATATAATGATAATTTTGATAATTACTGCGATGATAGCAATAATCAACTCTATTCCAACAATTATCATACTAATAATGACAATAGAAATAATGATATCATTATCATTGTCATTATAATTATTATTATTATCATTATTATTTCTAAGATTATCATTTTTGCTATTATCATTATAAAACTAGTTATAATGATGAAAATAGCTATAATAATGAGCATAATAATTATTATAACTGAAATAATAATGATAATAATCATGATAATGATAATAATCATAAAATACTGACAAAAAGTCGAAAAAATGGCAAAATCTAGCTTATTACAGCCTTATCAGAGAAACGTCGGAAATAAACCTTTTTCGCTTTTTATCAGTAATTATGAGGATTTTAACATTAATTCAGGTAACTGTGATGATTTCCATGATAATTTCTTCATTATATACAATAATGATGATAATTATGATGATAATGACAATGATAATGATAATAATAATGATAATAATGATAAAATCATAATTATAATGATAATTTTGATAATAATAATAAGAACAATAATCAACTCTATTTCAATAATTTTCATGCTAATAATGACAATAGAAATAATAATAACATCATTATCATTGTCATTATAATTATTACTGTTCTCATTATTTCTAAAATTTTCATTATTGCTATTATCATTTTAAAAATTAGTTATAATGATGAAAAGAGCTATAATTAATTTATCAAAACTGCAATAATGATGATAAAATCATAAGAATAATGACAGTAATGATAATAATGATGATAATAATTATTATCCAGTCCATTTATAATGAAATAAAGGTCTAAAGTAATAAAATCCCAAAAGTCGAAAAAACGGCAAAATCTAGCGTATTACAGCCTTTTGAGAGATACGTCGAAAAATACCCTTTTCGCATTTTATTGGTAATTATGAGGATTTTAATATTAATTCAGGTAATAGTGATGAGTTTCATAATAATTTCTTCATTATATACAATAATGATGATAATTATGATGATAATGACATTGATAATGATAATAATGATATCATAATTATAATGATATTTTTGATAATTACTGCAATAATAGCAATAATCAACTCCATTCCAATATTTTTCATACTAATAATGACAATAGAAATAATAATAACATCATTATCATTGTCATCATAAATATTACTATTGCCATTATAATTTCTAAAATTACCATTATTGCTATTATCATTATAGAAATATTTATAATGAAAATGGCTATAATAATTAGCATAATAATTATAACTTGAATAATAATGATAATCATGATTGTAAATGCCAAGATCTTTTCATTTCATAAAGATTTACTAATTTTGAGGATACAAGTAAACAAATTAAGAACTATTAATAAACAATTTATTCACACACTAAAATTCACAAAAAATAAATAATTTTACAATGTTCATTCAGTTTAAAAATAAATAGAAAAAAAATCACATTCCTTTTCATTTGGGTTAATAACAGTGTTCACAGTCCAGCAAAGTCCACGCAATCTTGATTTATTGTAGTGGTCACTGAACTTGAACATTCTTCCAAGATGATAAATAATAATTAAAATGAAGCCTCCGTGCCTGGCCCTTGGCAACAGCAGGTTCTGCAGCCTGTCAAAGAATGTATATGCACTGCATAAACCAAATCTCGTACATAAAAATATCCAGAAAAGAAATAATACGGGGAAAGCACCTCACCTCACGGCAGTGGTCGGGTCGAGTGAGGACCCCCCCCGTACCCACAACCCCACACCAAGATTCCCGAGCGAACCCGGATTCGACTACAGGATTCGACCCGGAATCCTCGAAGCGCCACGTACATAGGCGAAACAAATACGTGCATACATGCCATTGAAACTAAACAATAGCCGGATTTCTTCACAATGATGCTAATGACTATGATAATAATAATCATATAAATAATGACAAGTAATGGTAATAATGATAATAATTATTATCGAGTCCATTTATAATGAAATAAAGGCCAAAAGTAATAAAATCGAATGAGTGGAAAAAAACGGCAAAATCTAGCGTATAATAATATAATAATAACATTATATTTAGCCTTTTGAGAGAAACGCCGAAAAAAAAACTTTTTCGCTTTTTATTGGTAATTATGAGGATTTCAACATTAATTCCGGTAATTATGATGGTTTTCATGATAATTCATTCATT
>NC_091550.1:25789060-25801560 GCF_042767895.1 Penaeus vannamei | reverse complement strand
TGCAATAAGGATTATGACGATAATGACTAAAATGATAATAATCATAAGAATAATGACAATAATGATAATAATGATGATAATAATCATAGAGTCCATTTATAATGAAATAAAGGCGAAAAGTAGTAAAATCCCAAAAGTCGAATAAACGACAAAATCGAGCGTATTATAGCGTTTTGAGAGAAACGTCAAAAAAAAAAAAAAAAAAAACTTTTCGCTTTTAAATGATAATTATGATGATTTTAACATTAATTCAGGTAATTATAATTATTTTCATGATAATTCCTTTATTATTAATCATATTGATGATAATCATGATGATAATGACAATAATAATGATAATAATGATAAAATGATAATTATAATGATAGTTTTGATAATTATTGCAATAATAGCAATTTTTAAGTCTATTCTAATCATTTTCATACTAATAATGGCAATAGAAATAATAATATCATTATCATTGTCTTTATAATTATTATTACTGTCATTATTATTTCTAAAATTATCATTATTGTTATTATCATTATAAAAATAATTATAATGATGAAAATGACAATAATAATTAGCATAATGATTATTATAACTGCAATAATGAAAATAATAATGATGATAATTATGACAATAATGACTATAATGATAATGATCATGAGAATAATGACAATAATGATAATAATGATGATAATAATAATTATAGAGTCCATTTATAATGAAAGAAAGGCAGAGAAACGTCGAGAAAAAACCTTTTTCGCTTTTAAATGATAATTATAAGTCGAAAAAAAAAGGCAAAATCTAGCGTATTACTGGCTTTTGAAAGAAACGTCGAAAAACACTTTTTCGCTTTTAAATGATAATTATGATGATTTTGAGATTAATTTAGGTAATTATGATGATTTTGAGATTAATTCAGGAAATTGTGATGATTTTCATGATATATCCTTCATTATATACAATGATGATGATAATTATGATGATAATTATGATGATAATGACAATAATAATGATAATAATGATAAAACCATAATTATAATGATAATTTTTAAAATTACTGCAATAACAGCAATAATCAACATTATTCCAATAACTTTCATCCAATAACTTTCATACTAATAATGACAATAGAAATAATAATATCATTATCATTGTCATTATAATTATCATTATTGTCATTATTATTTCTAAAACTATAATTATTGCTATTATCATTGTGAAAATAGTTATAATGATGAAAATAGCTATAATAATTAGCATAGTAATTTTTATAACTGCAATACGGTGATAATAATGATGATAATCATGATGATAATGCCTACAGTGATAATAATCATAAAAATAATGGCAGTAATGATAATAATGATAATGATTATTATCCAGTCCATTTATAATGAAATAAAGGCCAAAAGTATTAAAATCCCAAAACTCAAAAAAACGGCAAAATCTAGCCTTTTGAGAGAAATTTCGAAAAAAACCCTTTTCGCTTTTGATTGGTAATTATGAGGATTTTAACATTAATTCAGGTAGTTCTGGTGATTTTCATGATAATTCCGTCATTATATAATAATGATGATAATTATGATGATAATAACAATAATAATGATAATGATAAAATCATAATTGTAATGATAATTTTGATAATTACTACAATAATAGCAATAATATACTCTATTACAATAATTTTCATAATAATAATGACAATAGAAATAATAATATCATTAACATTGTCATTATAATTATTACTATTGTCATTATTATTTTCAAAATTATTATTTTTGCTAATAATTAGCATATTATAACTGCAATAATGATGATAATAAAAATGATAATCATGATGCTAATGACTATTATCATAATAATCATAAAAAAATGACAGTAATGATAATAATTATTATCCAGTCCATTTATAATGAAATAAAGGCAAAAAAAAATAAAATCCCAAAATTCGAAAAAAAGGAAAAAAGTAACGTATTACAGCCTTTTGAGAGAAACGTCGAAAAAAACCTTTTTCGCTTTTTATTCGTAATCATGAGAATATCATCATCATTGTCATTATAATTATTTCTATTGTCATTATTATTTCTAAAATGATCGTTATTGCTATTATCATTATAAAAATAGTTATAATGATGAAAATAGCTATACTAATTAGCATAATAATCATTATAATTGCAATAATGATGATATGATGATAATCATGATGATAATGATTATAATGATAATAATCATGATGATAATATTTGTAATGATAATAATCATAAAAATAATGACATTAATGATAATAATGATGATAATTATTATTATCCAGTCCATTTATAATGAAATGAAGGCCAAAAGTAATAAAATCCTAGAAGTGGAAAAAACGGCAAAACCTAGCGTATTATAGCCTTTTGAGAGAAACGTCGAAAAAAACCTTTTTCTCTTTTTGTTGGCAATTATGAGGATTTTAACATTAATTCATGTAATTGTAATGATTTTCAGGATAATTCCTTCATTATATGCAATGATGATGATAATTATGATGATAATGACAATGAAAATGACAATAATAATGATAATAATGATAAAATCCTAATTATAATGAAAATTTTGATGACTGCAATAATAACAATAATCAACTCTATTTCAATAATTTTCATACTAATAATGACAATAGAAAGGATAATAACATCATCATTGTAATTATGATTAATACTATTGTCATAATTATTTCTAAAATTATCATTATTGCTATTATCATTATAAAAATTGTTATAATGAAAATAGCTATAATAATTAGCATAATAATCATTATAACTGCAATAATGATAATAATGATGATAATCATGATGATAAGGACTATAATGATATTAATCATAAAAATAATGACAGTAACAATAATAATGATAATAATTATTATCCAGTCCATTTATAATGAAATAAAGGCCAAACGTAATGAAATCTCACAAGTCGAAAAAAGACAAAATCTAGCCTATTACAGCCTTATGAGAGAAACGTCGAAAAAAACCCTTTCTCGCTTTTTATTAGTAATTATGAGGATTTTAACATTAATTCCGGGAATTGTAATGATTCTCATGGTAATTCCTTCATTATATACAATAGTGATGATAATATTATAATAATGACAATGATAATGACAATAATAATGATGATAATGATAAAATAATTATAATCATTTTGATAATTACTGCAATAATAGCAGTAATCAACTCTATTCCAATCATTTTCATACTAATAATGACAATAGAAATAATAATAACATCATTATCATTGTCATTATGATTATTATGATAATTATGATAATAATTATTATAATCATGATGATAATGACTATAATGATAATAATCATAAAAACAATGAGTATTAATAATAATGATGATAATATTTATTATCCAGTCCATTTATAATGAAATAAAGACAAAAAGTAATGAAATCCCATAAGTCGAAAAAACGGCAAAATCTAGCGTATTACAGCCTTTAGAGAGAAACGTCGAAAAAAAACTTTTTCGCTTTTTATTGGGAATTATGAGGATTTTAACATTAATTCAGGTAATTGTGATGATTTTCATGATAATTCCTTCATTATATACAACAATGATGATAATTATAATGATAATGACAATGATAATGACAATAATAATGATAGGAATGATAAAATCATAAATATAATGATAATTTTGATAATTACTGCGATGATAGCAATAATCAACTCTATTCCAACAATTATCATACTAATAATGAAAATAGAAATAATGATATCATTATCATTGTCATTATAATTATTATTATTATCATTATTATTTCTAAGATTATCATTTTTGCTATTATCATTATAAAACTAGTTATAATGATGAAAATAGCTATAATAATGAGCATAATAATTATTATAACTGAAATAATAATGATAATAATCATGATAATGATAATAATCATAAAATACTGACAAAAAGTCGAAAAAATGGCAAAATCTAGCTTATTACAGCCTTATCAGAGAAACGTCGGAAATAAACCTTTTTCGCTTTTTATCAGTAATTATGAGGATTTTAACATTAATTCAGGTAACTGTGATGATTTCCATGATAATTTCTTCATTATATACAATAATGATGATAATTATGATGATAATGACAATGATAATGATAATAATAATGATAATAATGATAAAATCATAATTATAATGATAATAATGATAAAATCATAATTATAATGATAATTTTGATAATAATAATAAGAACAATAATCAACTCTATTTCAATAATTTTCATGCTAATAATGACAATAGAAATAATAATAACATCATTATCATTGTCATTATAATTATTACTGTTCTCATTATTTCTAAAATTTTCATTATTGCTATTATCATTTTAAAAATTAGTTATAATGATGAAAAGAGCTATAATTAATTTATCAAAACTGCAATAATGATGATAAAATCATAAGAATAATGACAGTAATGATAATAATGATGATAATAATTATTATCCAGTCCATTTATAATGAAATAAAGGTCTAAAGTAATAAAATCCCAAAAGTCGAAAAAACGGCAAAATCTAGCGTATTACAGCCTTTTGAGAGATACGTCGAAAAATACCCTTTTCGCATTTTATTGGTAATTATGAGGATTTTAATATTAATTCAGGTAATAGTGATGAGTTTCATAATAATTTCTTCATTATATACAATAATGATGATAATTATGATGATAATGACATTGATAATGATAATAATGATATCATAATTATAATGATATTTTTGATAATTACTGCAATAATAGCAATAATCAACTCCATTCCAATATTTTTCATACTAATAATGACAATAGAAATAATAATAACATCATTATCATTGTCATCATAAATATTACTATTGCCATTATAATTTCTAAAATTACCATTATTGCTATTATCATTATAGAAATATTTATAATGAAAATGGCTATAATAATTAGCATAATAATTATAACTTGAATAATAATGATAATCATGATTGTAAATGCCAAGATCTTTTCATTTCATAAAGATTTACTAATTTTGAGGATACAAGTAAACAAATTAAGAACCATTAATAAACAATTTATTCACACACTAAAATTCACAAAAAATAAATAATTTTACAATGTTCATTCAGTTTAAAAATAAATAGAAAAAAAATCACATTCCTTTTCATTTGGGTTAATAACAGTGTTCACAGTCCAGCAAAGTCCACGCAATCTTGATTTATTGTAGTGGTCACTGAACTTGAACATTCTTCCAAGATGATAAATAATAATTAAAATGAAGCCTCCGTGCCTGGCCCTTGGCAACAGTAGGTTCTGCAGCCTGTCAAAGAATGTATATGCACTGCATAAACCAAATCTCGTACATAAAAATATCCAGAAAAGAAATAATACGGGGAAAGCACCTCACCTCACGGCAGTGGTCGGGTCGAGTGAGGACCCCCCCCGTACCCACAACCCCACACCAAGATTCCCGAGCGAACCCGGATTCGACTACAGGATTCGACCCGGAATCCTCGAAGCGCCACGTACATAGGCGAAACAAATACGTGCATACATGCCATTGAAACTAAACAATAGCCGGATTTCTTCACAATGATGCTAATGACTATGATAATAATAATCATATAAATAATGACAAGTAATGGTAATAATGATAATAATTATTATCGAGTCCATTTATAATGAAATAAAGGCCAAAAGTAATAAAATCGAATGAGTGGAAAAAAACGGCAAAATCTAGCGTATAATAATATAATAATAACATTATATTTAGCCTTTTGAGAGAAACGCCGAAAAAAAACTTTTTCGCTTTTTATTGGTAATTATGAGGATTTCAACATTAATTCCGGTAATTGTGATGGTTTTCATGATAATTCATTCATTATATACAATAATGATGATAATTACGATGATAATGACAATGATGATGACAATAATAATGATAATGATAAAATCATAATTATAATGATAATTTTGATAATTACTGCAGTAATAGCAATAATCAACTCTATTCCAATAATTTTCATACTAATAATGATAATAGAAATAATAATATCATTATCATTGTCATTATAATTATTACTATTTTCACTAGTACTTCTAAAATTATTATTTTTTCTATTATCATTATAAAAATTGTTATAATGACGAAAATAGCTATAATAATTAGCATAATTGATGATAATAATGATAATCATGATGATAATGACTATAATAATAGTAATCATAAAAATAATGAAAGTAATGATAATAATGATGATATTAATTATTATCCAGCCCATTTATTATAAAAAAAAGTCCAAAATTAATAAAATCCCAAAAGTCGAAAAACCGCAAAATCTAGCCTTTTGAGAGAAACGTCGAAAAAACTTTTTCGCTTTTTATTGGTAATTATGAGGATTTTAACATTAATTCAGGTAATTGTGATGATTTCATGATAATTCCTTCAGTATATACAATAATGATGATAATTATGATGATAATGACATTGATAATGACAATAATGATAATAATGATAAAATCATAATTATAGTGATAATTTTGGTAATTACTGCAATAATATCAACAATCAACTCTATTCCCTTAATGATCATACTAATAATGACAATAGAAAAAATAATAACATTATTATCATTGCCATTATAATTATTACTATTGTCATTATTCTTTCTAAATTTATCATTATTGCTATTACCATTATACAAATAGTATAATGAAAATAGCTATAATAATTAGCATAATAATAATGATGAAAATGATAATGATGATGATAATGAGTATAATGATAATAAACATAAAAATAATGACAGTAATGATAATAATGATGATAATAATTATTATCCAGTCCATTTAAAATGAAATAAACGCCAAGAGTAATAAAATCCCATAAGTCGAAAAACGGCAAAATCAAGCGTATTACAGTCTTTAGAGACAAACGTCGAAAAAAAACCCTTTTTCGCTTTTTGTTGGTAATTATGAGGATTTTAACATTAACTCAGGTAATTGTAATGATTTTCATGATAATTCCTTCATTATATACAATAATGATGATAATTATGATGATAATTATAATGATAATGACAACGATAATGACAATATAGATAAGATCATAATTATAATGATAATTTTCATAATTACTGCAATAATAGCAATAATCAACTCTATTCCAATAATTTTCATACTAATAATGACAATAGTAATAATAATAACATCATTATCATTGTCATTATAATTATTCCTATTGTCATTATTATTTCTAAAATTATCATTATTGCTATTATCATTATATAAATAGTTATAATGATGAAAATAGCTGTAATAATTAGCATAATAATCATTATGACTGCAATAATGATGATAATAATGATGATAATCATGATAATAATAACAATAATAATAATAATCATAAAAATATTGACAGTCATGATAATAATGATGATAATAGTCATTATCCAGTCCATTTATAATGAAATAAAGGCCAAAAGTAATAAAATCCCATAATTCGAAAAATCGGCAAAATCTAGCGTATTACAGCCTTATGAGAGAAACGTTGAAAAAAACCATTTTCGCTTTTTATTGGTAATTGTGAGAATTTTAACATTAATTCAGTCAATTGTGATGATTTTCATGATAATTCCTTCATTATATACAATAATGATGGTAATTATGATGATAATGACAATAACAATGGCAATAATAATGATAATAACGATTAAATCATAATTATAGTGATAATTTTGATAATTTCTGCAATAATAGCTATAATCAACTCTATTCCAATAATTTTCAAACTAATAATGACAATATAAATAATAATAACATCATTATCATTGTCATGATAATTATTCTATTGTCATTATTATTTCTAAAATTATTATTATTGCTATTATCATTATAAAAATAGTTATAATAATGAAAATGGCTATAATGATTAGCATAATAATCATTATAACTGCAATAATGATAAAATTATAAAAATAATGACAGTAATGATAATAATGATAATTATTATCCAGTCCATTTATTATGAAATCAAGGCTAAAAGTTATAAAATCCCAAAAGGCGAAAAAAAACGGTAAAATCTAGCGTATTATGAGAGAAACATCAAAAAAAATCTTTTTCGCTTTTTATTGGTAATTATGAGGATTTTAACATTAATTCAGGTAATTGTGATGATTTTCATAATAATTATTTCATTATATACAATAATCATTATATACAATAATGATGATAATTATGATGATAATGACAATGATAATGACAATAATAATGATAATGATAAAATCATAATTATTATGATAATTTTGATAATAACTGCAATAATAAAAATAATCAACTTTATTCCAATAATTTTCACGCTAATAATGACAATAGAAATAATAATAACATCATTATCATTGTCATTGTAATTATTACTATTGTCATTATTATTTCTAAAATTATCATTTTTTGCTATCATTATAAAAATAGTGATGAAAATAGCTGTAAGAATGAGCATAGTAATTATTATAACTGCAATAATGATAATAATATTGATGATAATCATGGTAATGACTATAATGATAATAATCATTAAAAAATGACTAATGATTAAATGATAATAATAATTATTATCCAATCCATTTATAAGGAAATAAAGGTCATAAGTAATAAAATCCCTTAAGTCGAAAAAAAAACGGCAAAATCTAGCGTATTGCAGCCTTTTGAGAGAAACGTTGAAAAAAAAACTTTTTTCGCTTTTTATAGGTAATTATGAGGATTTTAACATTAATTCAGGTAATTGTGATGTTTTTCATGATAATTCCATCATTATATACAATAATGATGATAATTATGAGGATAATGACAATAATAATGATAAAATCATAGTTATAATGATAATCTTGATAATTACTGCAATAATAGCAATAATCAACTCTATTCCAATAATTTTCATACTAATAAGGACAATAGAAATAATAATAACATCATTATCATTGTCATTATAATTATTACTATAGTCATTATTATTTCTAAAATTATCATTATTGCTATTATCATTATAAAAATATTCATAATGATGGAAATAGCCTTAATAATTAGCATAATAATCATTATAACTGCAATAATGATGATAATAATGATGATAATCATGATAATGACCATAATGATAATAATCATAATGATAATGACAGTAATGATAATAATGATGATAATAATTATTATCCAGTGCATTTATAATGAAATAAAGGCAAAAAGTAATAAAATCCCAAAACTCGAAAAATGGCCAAATCTAGTGTATTACAGCCTTATGAGAGAAACGTCGAAATAAAAAACCTTTTTCGCTTTTTATTGGTAATTATGAGGATTTTAACATTAATGCAGGTAATTGTGATGATTTTCATGATAATTCCTTCATTATATAAAATAATGATGATAATTATGATGATAATGATATTGATAATGACAATGATAATGATAAGAATAATAAAATCATAATTATAATGATATTTTTGGTAATTACTGTAATAATAGCAATAATCAACTCTATTCCATAATTTCCATACTAAAATGACAATAGAAATAATAATAACATCATTATCCTTGGCATTATAATTTTTACTATTGTCATTATTATTTCTAAAATTGTCATTATTGCTATTAGCATTATAAAAATGGGTATAATGATGAAAATAGCTATAATAATTAGCATGATAGTCATTATAACTGTAATAATTATGATAAAAATGATGATAATCATGATGATAATGACTATAATGATAATAATCATAAAAATAATGACTAATTATTATGCAGTCCATTTAAAATGATATAAAGGCCAAAAGTAATAAAATCCCAAAAGTCGAAAAAACGGCAAATTCTAGCCTTTTGAGATAAACGTCGAAAAAAACCTTTTCCGCTATTTATTGGTAATTATGAGGATTTTAACATTAATTAAGGTAAGTTTGATGATTTTCATGATAATTCCTCCATTATATACAATAAAGATGATAATTATGATGATAATGACAATGTTAATGACAATAATAATGATGATAATGATAAAATCATAATTATAATGATAATTTTCATAATTACTGCAATAATATCAATAATCAACTCTATTTCATTAATTATCATACTAATATTGACAATAGAAATAATAAAATCATCATTATCATTGTCATTATAATTATTACTATTGTCATTATTCTTTCTAAAATTATCATTATTGCTATTACCATTATACAAATAGTTATAATGAAAATAGCTAAAATAATTAGCATAATGATCATTATAACTGCAATAATGATGATAATAATGGTGATAATCATGATGATAATGACTATAATGCTAATAAACATAAAACTAATGACAGTGATGATAATAATGATAATAATAATTATTATCCAGTCCATTTATAATGAAATAAAGGCCAATAGTAATAAAATCCCATAAGTCGAAAAACGGCAAAATCTAGCGTATTACAGCCTTATGAGAGAAACGTCGAAAAAAAAAAATGTTTCGCTTTTTGTTGGTAATTATGAGGATTTTAACATTAATTAAGGTAGTTGTGATGATTTTCATGATAATTCCTTCATTATATACAATAATGATGATAATTATGATGATAATGACATTGATAATGATAATAATGATAAAATCATAATTATAATGATATTTTTGATAATTACTGCAATAATAGCAATAATCAACTTTATTCCAATATTTTTCTTACTAATAATGACAATAGAAATAATAATAACATCATTATCATTGTCATCATAAATATTACTACTTTCATTATTATTTCTAAAATTACCATTATTGCTATTATCATTATAAAAATATATATATAATGAAAATGGTTATAATAATAAGCATAATTATAACTTGAATAATAATGATAATCATGATGCCAATGACTATGATAATAATAATCATTTAATAATGACATTAATGGTAATAATGCTAATAATTATTATCTAGTCCATTTATAAAGAAATAAAGGCCAAAAGTCATAAAATCCCATAAGTGGAAAAAACGGCAAAATCTAGCGTATTACAGCTTCATGAGAGAAACGTCGAGAAAAAACCTTTTTCGCTTTTTATTGGTAATTATGAGGATTTTAACATTATTTCAGGTAATTATGATGGTTTTCATAATTTATTCATTATATACAATAATGATGATAATTATGATGATAATGGCAATGATAATGACAATAATAATGATAAGGATAAAATCATAATTATAATGATATTTTTGATAATTACTGCAATAAAACTCTATTCCAATAATTTTCATACTAATAATTACAATAGAAATAATAATAACATCATTATCATTGTCATTATAATTATTACTATTGTCACTAGTAATTCTAAAAATTATATTGGTAATTATGAGGATTTTAACATTATTTCAGGTAATTATGATGGTTTTCATAATTTATTCATTATATGCAATAATGATGATAATTATGATGATAATGACAATGATAATGACAATAATAATAAGGATAAAATCATAATTATAATGATAATTTTGATAATTACTGCAATAATAGCAATAATCAACTCTATTCCAATAATTTTCATACTAATAATTACAATAGAAATAATAATAACATCATTATCATTGTCATTATAATTATTACTACTGTCACTAGTAATTCTAAAATTATCATCTTTGCTATTATCATTATAAAAATAGTTATAATGATAAAAATAGCTATAATTACCTTAATAATAATTATAACTGCATGATGATAATCATGATAATCATGATGATAATGACTATAATAATAATAATCTTAAAAATAATGACAGTCATGATAATAATGGTGATAATAATTATTATCCAGTCCATTTATTATGGGTTACCTATGTAAAGATTTTGCAGGTTAATGTGACGACGGATTTGGAGGGCTTTGGTTTTGTTACTGTTGATTTTGAGTCCGAGTTCTTTACAGGTCGACTCGAGGAGATTGAGAGCGAGTTGAGCATTGACATACCTGTTCCTTCCTGTGACAACTAATTGTAAATCATCAGCGTAGGCTAGAAGATGCGTATTGTTTGGGAAGGGGATTTCTACTAGTTTAACAATTAGGAGGTTGAAAAGAAAAGGGCCCAGGAGGCCGCCTTGAGGTGTACCATTTTCAAAGGGGTAGAAGTCAGAAGTGTGTCCCTGGATTTTTACTCGAGCTTTCCTGTTTGAGAGGTAGTCCTTGACCCATTTGAGAACCTTGCCCTTTACGCCTTTCTCAGCAAGTGTGTGTAGTATGGCATCATGGTTGGCAAGCTCGAAGGCTTTTTCTAGATCGAGGAATACAATCACACTGTCGTTGCCGTCAGTTAAGGACAGGAGGGTAGCGATGTTGTCTGCTGTGCCTGTTCCTTTTTCATAGGCCAAAATATGTGGATGGAGGGATGGAATGATGTGTTGTAAGCGATGGAGCACAGCACGTTCCATGGTTTTACCTGTGCAGGAAAGTAGCGAGATAGGTCGGAAGGCATTAGTACTGTCA
>NC_091550.1:25777181-25788560 GCF_042767895.1 Penaeus vannamei | reverse complement strand
CCACCCTTTAAACCCCGGGGCGTCTTGTCAAAATGGAAATCTCAGAAATAAAAGCCAAAGCCTGGTTATCTTGGTGTGAAACGATAACTGCTCACACATCCTTGAAAGAGATGTGGACCAATCTACGACTGGCATCAGGAGCAAAACGCTCAATGCCCGCACCACATCCTCATCCTCACTCGGAAGCCAACAGACTTGCACTCTCCTTTGCCACGCGCTGTTCATCCACCCAACTGCCTGCATCCGTTTCCAGGAAGCTACAACAGCTGAAGCCCATCCGACAACAAGTCATTCAAATAGCTATAGACTCACCTGCCCAAAGTGACACACCTTTCACATTAACTGAACTCGAGAAAGCTACAAAGACTTCTAAAGACACAACCCCAGGTATTGATAAAATACCCTATTCTATGCTCTACCACTTAGGGCCCTCAAGTATGGGCACACTGCTCAGACTATTTAATGCCTCATATCACCAAGGAACCTTGCCCCAAGCCTGGAAATCTGCCAACTTAATACCAATACCCAAACGTGACAGTACTAATGCCTTCCGACCTATCTCGCTACTTTCCTGCATAGGTAAAACCATGGAACGTGCTGTGCTCCATCGCTTACAACACATCATTCCATCCCTCCATCCACATATTTTGGCCTATGAAAAAGGAACAGGCACAGCAGACAACATCGCTACCCTCCTGTCCTTAACTGACGGCAACGACAGTGTGATTGTATTCCTCGATCTAGAAAAAGCCTTCGAGCTTGCCAACCATGATGCCATACTACACGCACTTGCTGAGAAAGGCGTAAAGGGCAAGGTTCTCAAATGGCCCAAGGACTACCTCTCAAACAGGAAAGCTCGAGTAAAAATCCAGGGACACACTTCTGACTTCTACCCCTTTGAAAATGGTACACCTCAAGGCGGCCTCCTGGGCCCTTTTCTTTTCAACCTCCTAATTGTTAAACTAGTAGAAATCCCCTTCCCAAACAATACGCATCTTCTAGCCTACGCTGATGATTTACAATTAGTTGTCACAGGAAGGAACAGGTATGTCAATGCTCAACTCGCTCTCAATCTCCTCGAGTCGACCTGTAAAGAACTCAAAATCAACAGTAACAAAACCAAAGCCCTCCAAATCCGTCGTCACATTAACCTGCAAAATCTTTACATAGGTAACCCATAATTGGACTGGATAATAATTATTATCACCATTATTATCATGACTGTCATTATTTTTAAGATTATTATTATTATAGTCATTATCATCATGATTATCATGATTATCATCATGCAGTTATAATTATTATTAAGGTAATTATAGCTATTTTCATCATTATAACTATTTTTATAATGATAATAGCAAAGATGATAATTTTAGAATTACTAGTGACAGTAGTAATAATTATAATGACAATGATAATGATGTTATTATTATTTCTATTGTAATTATTAGTATGAAAATTATTGGAATAGAGTTGATTATTGCTATTATTGCAGTAATTATCAAAATTATCATTATAATTATGATTTTATCCTTATTATTATTGTCATTATCATTGTCATTATCATCATAATTATCATCATTATTGCATATAATGAATAAATTATGAAAACCATCATAATTACCTGAAATAATGTTAAAATCCTCATAATTACCAATATAATTTTTAGAATTACTAGTGACAATAGTAATAATTATAATGACAATGATAATGATGTTATTATTATTTCTATTGTAATTATTAGTATGAAAATTATTGGAATAGAGTTGATTATTGCTATTATTGCAGTAATTATCAAAAGTATCATTATAATTATGATTTTATCCTTATCATTATTATTGTCATTATCATTGCCATTATCATCATAATTATCATCATTATTGTATATAATGAATAAATTATGAAAACCATCATAATTACCTGAAATAATGTTAAAATCCTCATAATTACCAATAAAAAGCGAAAAAGGTTTTTTCTCGACGTTTCTCTCATGAAGCTGTAATACGCTAGATTTTGCCGTTTTTTTCCACTTATGGGATTTTATGACTTTTGGCCTTTATTTCTTTATAAATGGACTAGATAATAATTATTAGCATTATTACCATTAATGTCATTATTAAATGATTATTATTATCATAGTCATTGGCATCATGATTATCATTATTATTCAAGTTATAATTATTATCATGCTTATTATTATAGCCATTTTCATTATATATATATATATATATATATATATATATATATATATATATATATATATATATATATATATATATATATATATATATATATATATATAATGATAATAGCAATAATGGTAATTTTAGAAATAATAATGAAAATAGTAATATTTATGATGACAATGATAATGATGTTATTATTATTTCTATTGTCATTATTAGTATGAAAAATATTGGAATAAAGTTGATTATTGCTATTATTGCAGTAATTATCAAAAATATCATTATAATTATGATTTTATCATTATTATCATTGTCAATGTCATTATCATCATAATTATCATCATTATTGTATATAATGAAGGAATTATCATGAAAATCATCACAATTACCTTAATTAATGTTAAAATCCTCATAATTACCAACAAAAAGCGAAAAATGTTTTTTTTTTTCGACGTTTCTCTCATAAGGCTACATTTTGCCGTTTTTCGACTTATGGGATTTTATTACTATTGGCCTTTATTTCATTATAAATGGACTGGATAATAATTATTATTATCATTATTATCATCACTGTCATTATTTTTATGTTTATTAGCATTATAGTCATTATCATCATGATTATCACCATTATTATCATCATTATTGCAGTTATAATGATCATTATGCTAATTATTTTAGCTATTTTCATTATAACTATTTGTATAATGGTAATAGCAATAATGATAATTTTAGAAAGAATAATGACAATAGTAATAATCATAATAACAATGATAACGATGATTTTATTATTTCTATTGTCAATATTAGTATGATAATTAATGGAATAGAGTTGATTATTGATATTATTGCAGTAATTATGAAAATTATCATTATAATTATGATTTTATCATTATTATCATTATTATTGTCATTAACATTGTCATTATCATCATAATTATCATCTTTATTGTATATAATGGAGGAATTATCATGAAAATCATCAAACTTACTTTAATTAATGTTAAAATCCTCATAATTACCAATAAATAGCGAAAAATGTTTTTTTCGACGTTTATCTCAAAAGGCTAGAATTTGCCTTTTTTCGACTTTTGGGATTTTATTACTTTTGGCCTTTATATCATTTTAAATGGACTGCATAATAATTACTGTCATTATTTTTATGATTATTATCATTATAGTCATTATCATCATGATTATCATCATTTTTATCATAATTATTACAGTTATAATGACTATCATGCTAATTATTATAGCTATTTTCATCATTATACCCATTTTTATAATCCTAATAGCAATAATGAAAATTTTAGAAATAATAATGACAATAGTAAAAATTATAATGCCAAGGATAATGACGTTATTATTATTTCTATTGTCATTTTATTATGGAAATTATTGGAATAGAGTTGATTATTGCTATTATTGCAGTAATTATCAAAAATATCATTATAATTATGATTTTATTATTCTTATCATTATCATTGTCATTATCAATATCATTATCATCATAATTATCATCATTATTTTATATAATGAAGGAATGATCATGAAAATCATCACAATTACCTGGTTTTTTATTTCGATGTTTCTCTCATAAGGCTGTAATACGCTAGATTTTGCCATTTTTCGAGTTTTGGGATTTTATTACTTTTTGCCTTTATTTCATTATAAATGCACTGGATAATAATTATTATCATCATTATTATCAATACCATCATTATCATTATGATTATTATCATTATAGTCATTATCATGATTATCATCATTATTATCATCATTATTGCAGTTATAATGATTATTATGCTAATCATTAAGGATATTTTCATCATTATCAATATTTTTATAATGATAATAGCAATAATGATAATTTTAGAAATAATAATGACTATAGTAATAATTATAATGACTATAGTAATAATTATAATGACAATGATAATGATGTTATTATTATTTCTATTGTCATTATTAGTATGAAAATTATTGGAATAGAGTTGATTATTGCTATTATTGCAGTAATTATCAAGATTATCATTATAATTATGATTTTATCATTATTATTGTCATTATCCTCATAATTATCATCATTATTGTATATAATGATGGAATTATCATGAAAATCATCACAATTACCTGAATTAATGTTAAAATCCTCATAATTACCTATAAAAAGCGAAAAAAAAGTTTTTTTTCAACGTTTCTCTCAAAAGGCTGCAATGCGCTAGATTTTGCCGTTTTTTCGACTTATGGGATTTTATTACTTATGCCCTTTATTTCCTTATAAATGGATTGGATAATAATTATTATTATCATTATAATCATTAGTCATTTTTAATGATTATTATCATTATAGTCATTACCATGATTATCATCAATATTATTATCATTATTGCAGTTATAATAATTACTATGCTCATTCTTACAGCTATTTTCATCACTATTTTTATAATGATAGCAAAAAAAGATAATTTTAGAAATAATAATGACAATAGTAATAATCACAATGACAATGATAATGATGTTATTATTATTTCTATTGTCATTATTAGCGTGAAAAGTTTATTGTTTTTATTATTGCAGTTATTATCAAAATTATCATAATAATTATGATTTTATCATTATCATTATTAGTCATTATCATTGTCATTATCATCATAATTATCATCATTATTGTATATAATGAAATAATTATTATGAAAAACATCACAATTACCTGAATTAATATTAAAATCCTCATAATTACCAATAAAAAGCGAAAAAGATTTTTTTGACGTTTCTCTCATAATACGCTAGATTTTACCGTTTTTTTTTTTTTTTTTTTTTTTGCCTTTTTGGATTTTATAACTTTTAGCCTTGATTTCATAATAAATGGACTGGATAAT
Organism: Penaeus vannamei; assembly: GCF_042767895.1. Classification (NCBI taxonomy): domain Eukaryota; kingdom Metazoa; phylum Arthropoda; class Malacostraca; order Decapoda; family Penaeidae; genus Penaeus; species Penaeus vannamei. The sequence goes on along the minus strand of NC_091550.1, from coordinate 25,783,495 downwards.
AATTATCATTATTATCATTACTGTCATTACTTTTATAATTTTATCATTATTGCAGATATAATGATTATTATGCTAATCATTATAGCCATTTTCATCATTATAAATATTTTTATAATGATAATAGCAATAATGATAATTTTAGAAATAATAATGACAATAGTAATAATTATCATGACAATGATAATGATGTTATTATTATTTATATTGTCATTATTAGTTTGAAAATTATTGGAATAGAGTTAATTATAGCTATTATTGCAGAAATTATCAAAATTATCATTATAATTATGATTTAATCGTTATTATCATTATTATTGCCATTATTATTGTCATTATCATCATAATTATCATCATTATTTTATATAATGAAGGAATTATCATGAAAATCATCACAATTGTCTGAATTAATGTTAAAATTCTCACAATTACCAATAAAAAACGAAAATGGTTTTTTTCAACGTTTCTCTCATAAGGCTGTAATACGCTAGATTTTGCCGATTTTTCGAATTATGGGATTTTATTACTTTTGGCCTTCATTTCATTATAAATGGACTGGATAATGATCATTATTATCATGACTGTCATTATTTTTATGATTATCATTATTATTGTTATTATTATCATGATTATCATCATTATTATCATCATTATTGCAGTCATAATGATTATTATGCTAATTATTACAGCTATTTTCATCATTATAACTATTTATATAATGATAATAGCAATAATGATAATTTTAGAAATAATAATGACAATAGGAATAATTATAATGACAATGATAATTATATTATTATTACTATTGTCATTATTAGTATGAAAATTATTGGAATAGAGTTGATTATTGCTATTATTGCAGTAATTATGAAAATTATCATTATAATTATGATCTTATCTATATTGTCATTATCGTTGTCATTATCATTATAATTATCATCATAATTATCATCATTATTGTATATAATGAAGGAATTATCATGAAAATCATTACAATTACCTGAGTTAATGTTAAAATCCTCAGAATTACAAACAAAAAGCGAAAAGGGTTTTTTTTCGACGTTTCTCTCTAAAGGCTGTAATAAGCTTGATTTTGCCGTTTTTCGACTTATGGGATTTTTTTACTTTTGGCGTTTATTTCATTTTAAATGGACTGGATAATAATTATTATCATCATTATTATCATTACTGTCATTATTTTTATGTTTACTATCATTATACTCATTATCATCATCATTATCATTATCATCATTATTGCAGTTATAATGATTATTATGCTAATTATTATAGCTATTTTCATTATACTATTTGTATAATGGTAATAGCAATAATGATAAATTTAGAAAGAATAATGACAATAGTAATAATTATAATATTATTTTTTCTATTGTCATTATTAGTATGATCATTAATGGAATAGACTTGATTGTTGATATTATTGCAGTAATTACCAAAATTATCACTATAATTATGATTTTATCATTATTATCATTATTGTCATTATCAATGTCATTATCATCATAATTATCATCATTATTGTATATACTGAAGGAATTATCATGAAATCATCACAATTACCTGAATTAATGTTAAAATCCTCATAATTACCAATAAAAAGCGAAAAAGTTTTTTTTCGACGTTTCTCTCAGAAGGCTAAATATAATGATGTTATTATTATATTATTATACGCTAGATTTTGCCTTTTTTTCCACTTATTCGATTTTATTACTTTTGGCCTTTATTTCATTATAAATGGACTCGATAATAATTATTATCATTATTACCATTACTTGTCATTATTTATATGATTATTATTATCATAGTCATTAGCATCATTGTGAAGAAATCCGGCTATTGTTTAGTTTCTATGGCATGTATGCACGTATTTGTTTCGCTTATGTACGTGGCGCTTCGAGGATTCCGGGTCGAATCCTGTAGTCGAATCCGGGTTCGCTCGGGAATCTTGGTGTGGGGTTGTGGGTACGGGGGGGTCTTCACTCGACCCGACCACTGCCGTGAGGTGAGGTGCTTTCCCCGTATTATTTCTTTTCTGGATATTTTTATGTACGAGATTTGGTTTATGCAGTGCATATATAATCTTTGACAGGCTGCAGAACCTACTGTTGCCAAGGGCCAGGCACGGAGGCTTAATTTTAATTATTATTTATCATCTTGGAAGAATGTTCAAGTTCAGTGACCACTACAATAAATCAAGATTGCGTGGACTTTGCTGGACTGTGAACACTGTTATTAACCCAAATGAAAAGGAATGTGATTTTTTTTTTCTATTTATTTTTAAACTGAATGAACATTGTAAAATTATTTATTTTTTTGTGAATTTTAGTGTGTGAATAAATCGTTTATTAATGGTTCTTAATTTGTTTACTTGTATCCTCAAAATTAGTAAATCTTTATGAAATGAAAAGATCTTGGCATTTACAATCATGATTATCATTATTATTCAAGTTATAATTATTATCATGCTAATTATTATAGCCATTTTCATTACAAATATTTCTATAATGATAATAGCAATAATGGTAATTTTAGAAATTATAATGACAATAGTAATATTTATGATGACAATGATAATGATGTTATTATTATTTCTATTGTCATTATTAGTATGAAAAATATTGGAATGGAGTTGATTATTGCTATTATTGCAGTAATTATCAAAAATATCATTATAATTATGATATCATTATTATCATTATCAATGTCATTATCATCATAATTATCATCATTATTGTATATAATGAAGAAATTATTATGAAACTCATCACTATTACCTGAATTAATATTAAAATCCTCATAATTACCAATAAAATGCGAAAAGGGTATTTTTCTCTCAAAAGGCTGTAATACGCTAGATTTTGACGTTTTTTCGACTTTTGGGATTTTATTACTTTTGACCTTTATTTCATTATAAATGGACTGGATAATAATTATTATCATCATTTTTATCATTACTGTCATTATTCTTATGATTTTATCATCATTATTGCAGTTTTAATGAATTAATTATAGCTCTTTTCATCATTATAACTATTTTTTAAAATGATAATAGCAATAATGATAATTTTAGAAATAATGAGAACAGTAATAATTATAATGACAATGATAATGATGTTATTATTATTTCTATTGTCATTATTAGCATGAAAATTATTGAAATAGAGTTGATTATTGTTCTTGTTGCAGTTATCAAAATTATCATTATAATTATGATTTTATCATTATTATCATTATTATTATCATTATCATTGTCATTACCATCATAATTATCATCATTATTGTATATAATGAAGAAATTATCATGGAAATCATCACAGTTACCTGAATTAATGTTAAAATCCTCATAATTACCGATAAAAAGCGAAAAAGGTTTATTTTCGACGTTTCTCTGATAAGGCTGTAATAAGCTAGATTTTGCCATTTTTTCGACTTTTTGTCAGTATTTTATGATTATTATCATTATCATGATTATTATCATTATTATCATCATTATTTCAGTTATAGTAATTATTATGCTCATTATTATAGATATTTTCATCGTTTTATAATGATAATAGCAAAAATGATAATCTTAGAAATAATAATGATAATAGTAATAATTGTAATGACAATGATAATGATATCATTATTTCTATTGTCATCATTAGTATGATAATTGTTGGAATAGAGTTGATTATTGCTATCATCGCAGTAATTATCAAAATTATCATTATATTTATGATTTTATCATTACTATCATTATTATTGTCATTATCATTGTCATTATCATCATAATTTCATCATTGTTGTATATAATGAAGGAATTATCATGAAAATCATCACAATTACCTGAATTAATGTTAAAATCCTCATAATTCCCAATAAAAAGCGAAAAAGTTTTTTTTCGACGTTTCTCTCTAAAGGCTGTAATTTTGCCGTTTTTTCGACTTGTGGGATTTCATTACTTTTTGTCTTTATTTCATTATAAATGGACTGGATAATAAATATTATCATCATTGTTATTAATACTCATTGTTTTTATGATTATTATCATTATAGTCATTATCATCATGATTATAATAATTATTATCATAATTATTATAATAATCATAATGACAATGATAATGATGTTATTATTATTTCTATTGTCATTATTAGTATGAAAATGATTGGAATAGAGTTGATTACTGCTATTATTACAGTAATTATCAAAATGATTATAATTATTTTATCATTATTATCATTATTATTGTCATTATCATTGTCATTATCATAATATTATCATCACTATTGTATATAATGAAGGAATTATCATGAGAATCATTACAATTCCCGGAATTAATGTTAAAATCCTCATAATTACTAATAAAAAGCGAGAAAGGTTTTTTTTCGACGTTTCTCTCATAAGGCTGTAATAGGCTAGATTTTGTCTTTTTTCGACTTGTGAGATTTCATTACGTTTGGCCTTTATTTCATTATAAATGGACTGGATAATAATTATTATCATTATTATTGTTACTGTCATTATTTTTATGATTAATATCATTATAGTCATCATGATTATCATCATTATTATCATTATTGCAGTTATAATGATTATTATGCTAATTATTATAGCTATTTTCATTATAACTATTTTTATAATGATAATAGCAATAATGATAATTTTAGAAATAATTATGACAATAGTATTAATCATAATTACAATGATGTTATTATCCTTTCTATTGTCATTATTAGTATGAAAATTATTGAAATAGAGTTGATTATTGTTATTATTGCAGTCATCAAAATTATCATTATAATTAGGATTTTATCATTATTATCATTATTATTGTCATTTTCATTGTCATTATCATCATAATTATCATCATCATTGCATATAATGAAGGAATTATCCTGAAAATCATTACAATTACATGAATTAATGTTAAAATCCTCATAATTACCAACAAAAAGAGAAAAAGGTTTTTTTCGACGTTTCTCTCAAAAGGCTATAATACGCTAGGTTTTGCCGTTTTTTCCACTTCTGGGATTTTATCACTTTTGGCCTTTATTTCATTATAAATGGACTGGATAATAATAATTATCATCATTATTATCATTAATGTCATTATTTTTATGATTATTATCATTACAAACATTATCATCATGATTATTATCATTATAGTCATTATCATCATGATTATCATCATATTATCATCATTATTGCAGTTATAATGATTATTATGCTAATTAGTATAGCTATTTTCATCATTATAACTATTTTTATAATGATAATAGCAATAACGATCATTTTAGAAATAATAATGACAATAGAAATAATTACTACTTTACTTTTTTACTTACTTTTACTTTTACGTTACTTTTTTCCTTTTTTTCGAATTTTGGGATTTTATTTCTTTTTGCCTTTATTTCATTATAAATGGACTGGATAATAATTATTATCATTACTGTCATTTTTTTATGATTATTATGATAATAATCATTAGCATCATGATTATCATTTTTATTATCATCATTATTGCAGTTATAATATGCTAATTATTAGCAAAAATAATAATTTTGAAAATAATAATGATAATAGTAATAATTATAATGACAATGTTAATGATATTATTATTTCTATTGTCATTATTATCATGAAAATTATTGGAATAGAGTTTATTATTGCTATTATTGCAGTAATTATCAAAATTATCATTACAATTATGATTTTATCATTATCATTATTATTGTTATTATCATCATAATTATCATCATTATTATATAATGAAGGAATTATCATGAAAATCACCAGAACTACCTGAATTAATGTTAAAATCCTCATAATTACTAATCAAAAGCGAAAAAGGTTTTTTTCGAAGTTTCTCTCAAAAGGCTAGATTTTGCCGTTTTTTGAGTTTCGGGATTTTAATATTTTTGGCCTTTATTTCATTATAAATGGACTGGATAATAATCATTATCATTATTATCATTACTGCCATTATTTTTATGATTATCACTGTAGGCATTATCATCATGATTATCATCATTATTATCACCATATTGCAGTTATAAAAATTACTATGCTAATTATTATAGCTATTTTCATCATTATAACTATTTTCACAATGATAATAGCAATAATTATAGTTTTAGAAATAATAATGACATTAGTGATAATTATAATGACAATGATAATGATGTTATTATTATTTCTATTGTCATTATTAGTATGAAAGTTATTGGAATAGTGTTGATTATTGCTGTTATTGCAGTATTTTTTAAAATTATCATTATAATTATGGTTTTATCATTATTATCATTATTATTGTCAT
>NC_091550.1:25767564-25771681 GCF_042767895.1 Penaeus vannamei | reverse complement strand
ATGATGAGAATAATAATGATAATCATAACTAATTATGATAATTATGACATTAAATATAATAATTATGACATTAATTTTGATAATTACGACATTAATTATGATAAACATAATAAAATAATAATCATAATGATGATTTGCGTAATTAATGAAATAAAAGCAATAATAATATATTGAAAAAAGTCGAAAAAAACGGTGAAATCTAGCGATATATAGCTTTTTGAGAATATGTTCGAAAAAACCCTATAATTCTAATTATAATTGTTAGAATTATAAAAACAATAATGATAATTATAGAAATAATAACAACAATAATAATTATATTAACTACAAAAGCGATATTATGATTATTTCTACTACTATTATTTTTTTTATTATTATCATTATATTTATTAATATTGTTATTATCATGAAAATCATTAAAATATTGTTGATTATTGCTATTATTGCATTAATTACGCAAATTATCATTATAATTATCGTTCTTTTATAATTATCCAAATCTATGTCATAAGTATCCTAATTAATGTCATGATTATATTAATTAATGTCATAATTATTCTAATTAATGTCATAATTATCCTAATTAATGTCATAATTATCACTATTATCGTCATTATTATTGGGATTATCATGAAAATCATCATAATTAGCAGAATTTTATCAGAAATCATCATAATCATCCCATAAACTCGAAAAAAGGGGATTTTCGACCATATTCTCTAAAGGCTATATATCGCTAGATTTCGCCGTTTTTCGACTTTGTGGATTTTTATACTTTTAGCCTTTTTTTCATTATGGATGGGCTTTATGATTATTATCATCATCATTATTATCATTAATATCATTAATATCATCATTATCGTAATTATCGCCATAATTACCCTTAATATAAAAATTATAATAGTTATTATCTTAATTACTAATGTTATTTTCTTCATTATAACTGTTTTTATAATGATAATAACAATAATGATAATTTTAGAAATATTAACAGCAACAATAATAATTGTAATAACAATAATAGCGATATTATGATTATTTCCATTATTATTATTTTTAATTATTATCATTATCGTCATCATTATTGTTATCATGAAAATCATTAGAATATTGTTGATTATTGCTATTATTGCATTAATTACGCAAATAATCATTATAATTATCATTTTATTATAATTTTCCTAATTAATATCATAATTATCCTAATTATTATCATCATTATTATCATTATTGTCATTATTTTTATGATTATCATTATAGGCATTATAATGATTATCATCATTATTATTATCATTATTGCAGTTATAATAAATATTATACTCTTCTTACAGCTATATTCATCATTATAACTATTTTTATAATGATAGTAGCAAAAATGATAATTTTAGAAATAATAATGACAATAGTAATAATTATAATGACAATGATAATGATGTTATTATTATTTCTATTGTCATTATTAGTATGAAAATTATTGGAATAGAGTTGATTATTGTTCTTATTGCAGTTATTATCAAAATTATCATTATAATTATTTTATCATTATTATCGTTATTATTGTCATTATCATTGTCATTATCATCATAATTATCATCATTATTGTATATAATGAAGGAATTATCATGAAAATCATCACAAATACCTGAATTAATGTTAAAATCCTAATAATTACCAATAAAAAGCGAAATAGTTTTTTTTTTCGATGTTTATCTCACAAGGCTGTAATACGCTAGATTTTGCCATATTTTTGACTTATGGGATTTTATTATTTTTGGCCTTTATTTCATTATAAATGCACTGGATAATAATTATTATCATCATTATTATCATTATCTTTATGATTATTATCATTATAGTCATTTATTATGATCATTCTTCTCATCATAATTGCAGTTATAATGATTATTATGCAAATTTTTATAGCTATTTTCATCATTATAACTCATTTTATAGTAATAATAGCAATAATGATAATTTTAGAAATAATAATGACAATATTAATAATTATAATGACAATGATAATGGTGTTTTTATTATTTCTATTGTCATTGTTAGTATGAAAAATATTGGAATAGAGTTGATTATTGCTCTTATTGCAGTAATTATCAAAATTATCATTATAATTATGATTTTATCATTATTATCATTATTATTGTCATTATCATCATATCATATGCTAGATTTTGCTGTTTTTTCTACTTGTGAGATTTTATAACTTTTGGCCTTCATTTCATTATAAATGGACTGGATAATAATTATTATCATCATTATCATTATTAGTCATTATTTTTTTAAATATTATCATTATAGTCATTATCATCAAGATTATCATCATTATTATCATTATTGCTGTTATAATGATTATTTTGCTAATTATTATAGTTATTTTCATTATAACTATTCTTATAATGAAAATAACAATAATGATAATTTTAGAAATAATAATGGCAATAGTAATAATCATAATGACAATGATAATGATATTATCATTTCTATTGTCATTATTAGTATGAAAATTATTGGAATAGAGTTAATTATTGCTGTAATTATGAAAATTATCATAATAATTATGATTTTATCATTATTATTGTCATTATCATTGTCATTATCATCATAATTATCATCATTATTGTCAATGGTGAAATCCTCATAATTACCACTAAAAAGCGAAAAAGGTTTTTTTTCGACGTTTCTCTCAAAAGGCTGTAATACTCTAGATTTTGCCTTTTTTTCGACTTTTGGGATTTTATTACTTCTGGCCTTTATTTCATTATAAATGGACTGAATAATAATTATTATTCACATTATTATAATTAATGTCATTATTCTCATGATTATTATCATTATAGTCATTATCATCATAAAGTCATTATTATTATCATCATTATTGCAGTTATAATATTTATTATGCTCATTATAATTGCTATTTGCTATTATGATGATAATGACAATGATAATGACAATTATTGTCATTATTATTTCTAAAATTATCATTATTGCTATTATCATTATATAAATAGTTATAATGATAAAAATAGCAATAATAATTAGCATAATAATTATTATAACTGCAATAATGATGATAATAATGATAATCATGATGATAATGACTATAATGATAATAATCATGAAAATAATGACAGTAATGATGATAATGATTATTATTCAGTCCATTTATAAGGAAATAAATGTCAGAAGTAATAAAATCCCATAAGTCGAAAAAACGGCAAAATCTAGCGTATTACAGCCTTTTGAGAGAAACGTCGAAAAAACCCTTTATCGCTTTTAATGGTAATTATGAGAACTGTAACATTAATTCAGGTAATTCTGATGATTTTCATGACAATTCCTTTATTATTGAAAATAATGATGATAATTATGATGATAATGACAATGATAATGACAATTATAATGATAAAATCATAATAATTATAATTTTAATAATTACTGCAATAATTAACTATTATTGTCATTATCATTTCTAAAATTATCATTATTGCTATTATCATTATATAAATAGTTATAATGATAAAAATAGCAATAATAATTAGCATAATAATTATTACAACTGCAATAATGATGATAATAATAATAATCACAATGATAATGACTATAATGATAATAATCATGAAAATAATGACAGTAATGATAATAATGATGATAATAATTATTCAGTCCATTTATAATGAAATAAAGGCCAGAAGTAATAAAATCCCAAAAGTCGGAAAAACGGCAATATCTAGCGTATTACACCCGTTTGAAAGAAACGTCGAGAAACCGCTTTTATGCATTTTAATGGTAATTATGATGATTTTAACATGAATTCAGGTAATTATAAATATTTTCATGATAATTCCTTTATTATTGACAATAATGATGATAATTATGATGATAATGACAATGATAATGATAATAACAATGATAAAATCATAATTATAATGATAATTTTGATAATTACTGTAATAATAGCAATAATTAACTCTATTCCAATAATTTCCATACTAATAGTGGCAATAGAAATAATATCTTTATCATTGTAATTATAATTATTATTTTTCTCATTATTATTTCTAAAATTATCATAATTGCTATTACCATTATATAAACAGTTATAATG
>NC_091550.1:25735064-25762564 GCF_042767895.1 Penaeus vannamei | reverse complement strand
GCTAGATTTTCCCGTTTTTTCGTTTTGACGATAATGACTATAATGATAATAATCATAAGAATAATGACCATAATGATAATAATGATTATGATAATCATAGAGTCTATTTCTTATAAAATAAAGGCGAAAAGCAGTAAAATCCCAAAGAGTAAAAAAAAAAGAAAAAAAAAAGAAAACCGCAAAATTTAGCGTATTACAGCCTTTTGAGAGATACGTCGAAAAAAAAAACTTTTTCGCTTTTAAATGATAATTATGATGATTATAACATTATTCCAGGTAATTATGATGATTTTCATGATAATTCCTTTATTACTAACCATTATGATAATCATGATGATAATGACAATAATAATGATAAAAATATAATGATCATGACAGTTTTGATAATTGCTGCAATAATAGCAATGATTAAGTCTATTCTAATCATTATAATTATTATTACTGTCATTATTATTTCTAAAATTATCCTTATTATTATTATCATTATAAAAATAGTTATAATGATGAAAATTACAATAATAATCAGCATAATAATTATTATAATTGCAATAAGGATTATGACGATAATGACTAAAATGATAATAATCATAAGAATAATGACAATAATGATAATAATGATGATAATAATAATCATAGAGTCCATTTATAATGAAATAAAGGCGAAAAGTAGTAAAATCCCAAAAGTCGAATAAACGACAAAATCGAGCGTATTATAGCGTTTTGAGAGAAACGTCAAAAAAAAAAACTTTTCGCTTTTAAATGATAATTATGATGATTTTAACATTAATTCAGGTAATTATAATTATTTTCATGATAATTCCTTTATTATTAATCATATTGATGATAATCATGATGATAATGACAATAATAATGATAATAATGATAAAATGATAATTATAATGATAGTTTTGATAATTATTGCAATAATAGCAATTTTTAAGTCTATTCTAATCATTTTCATACTAATAATGGCAATAGAAATAATAATATCATTATCATTGTCTTTATAATTATTATTACTGTCATTATTATTTCTAAAATTATCATTATTGTTATTATCATTATAAAAATAATTATAATGATGAAAATGACAATAATAATTAGCATAATGATTATTATAACTGCAATAATGAAAATAATAATGATGATAATTATGACAATAATGACTATAATGATAATGATCATGAGAATAATGACAATAATGATAATAATGATGATAATAATAATTATAGAGTCCATTTATAATGAAATAAAGGCAGAGAAACGTCGAAAAACACTTTTTCGCTTTTAAATGATAATTATGATGATTTTGAGATTAATTTAGGTAATTATGATGATTTTGAGATTAATTCAGGTAATTATAATGATTTTCATAATAATTCCTTTATTGTTAACCATTGTGATGATATTAACATTAATTCAGGAAATTGTGATGATTTTCATGATATATCCTTCATTATATACAATAATGATGATAATTATGATGATAATTATGATGATAATGACAATAATAATGATAATAATGATAAAACCATAATTATAATGATAATTTTAAAAATTACTGCAATAACAGCAATAATCAACACTATTCCAATAACTTTCATACTAATAATGACAATAGAAATAATAATAACATCATTATCATTGTCATTATAATTATCACTATTGTCATTATTATTTCTAAAACTATAATTATTGCTATTATCATTGTGAAAATAGTTATAATGATGAAAATAGCTATAATAATTAGCATAGTAATTTTTATAACTGCAATATGGTGATAATAATGATGATAATCATGATGATAATGCCTACAGTGATAATAATCATAAAAATAATGGCGGTAATGATAATAATGATAATGATTATTATCCAGTCCATTTATAATGAAATAAAGGCCAAAAGTATTAAAATCCCAAACCTCAAAAAACGGCAAAATCTAGCCTTTTGAGAGAAACTTCGAAAAAAAACCTTTTCGCTTTTGATTGGTAATTATGAGGATTTTAACATTAATTCAGGTAGTTCTGGTGATTTTCATGATAATTCATGATAATTGCAATAATAGCAATAATAAACTCTATTCCAATAATTTTCATAATAATAATGACAATAGAAATAATAATATCATTAACATTGTCATTATAATTATTACTATTGTCATTATTATTTTCAAAATTATTATTTTTGCTAATAATTAGCATATTATAACTGCAATAATGATGATAATAAAAATGATAATCATGATGCTAATGACTATTATCATAATAATCATAAAAAATGACAGTAATGATAATAATTATTATCCAGTCCATTTATAATGAAATAAAGGCAAAAAGAAATAAAATCCCAAAATTCGAAAAAAAGGAAAAAAGTAACGTATTACAGCCTTTTGAGAGAAACGTCGAAAAAAAAACTTTTTCGCTTTTTATTCGTAATCATGAGAATATCATCATCATTGTCATTATAATTATTTCTATTGTCATTATTATTTCTAAAATGATCGTTATTGCTATTATCATTATAAAAATAGTTATAATGATGAAAATAGCTATACTAATTAGCATAATAATCATTATAACTGCAATAATGATGATAATATGATGATAATCATGATGATAATGACTATAATGATAATAATCATGATGATAATATTTGTAATGATAATAATCATAAAAATAATGACATTAATGATAATAATGATGATAATTATTATTATCCAGTCCATTTATAATGAAATGAAGGCCAAAAGTAATAAAATCCCAGAAGTGGAAAAAACGGCAAAACCTAGCGTATATAGCCTTTTGAGAGAAACGTCGAAAAAAACCTTTTTCTCTTTTTGTTGGTAATTATGAGGATTTTAACATTAATTCATGTAATTGTAATGATTTTCAGGATAATTCCTTCATTATATGCAATGATGATGATAATTATGATGATAATGACAATGAAAATGACAATAATAATGATAATAATGATAAAATCCTAATTATAATGATAATTTTGATGACTGCAATAATAACAATAATCAACTCTATTTCAATAATTTTCATACTAATAATGACAATAGAAAGGATAATAACATCATCATTGTAATTATGATTAATACTATTGTCATAATTATTTCTAAAATTATCATTATTGCTATTATCATTATAAAAATAGTTATAATGAAAATAGCTATAATAATTAGCATAATAATCATTATAACTGCAATAATGATAATAATGATGATAATCATGATGATAAGGACTATAATGATATTAATCATAAAAATAATGACAGTAACAATAATAATGATAATAATTATTATCCAGTCCATTTATAATGAAATAAAGGCCAAACGTAATGAAATCTCACAAGTCGAAAAAAGACAAAATCTAGCCTATTACAGCCTTATGAGAGAAACGTCGAAAAAACCCTTTCTCGCTTTTTATTAGTAATTATGAGGATTTTAACATTAATTCCGGGAATTGTAATGATTCTCATGGTAATTCCTTCATTATATACAGTAGTGATGATAATATTATAATAATGACAATGATAATGACAATAATAATGATAATAATGATAAAATAATTATAATCATTTTGATAATCACTGCAATAATAGCAGTAATCAACTCTATTCCAATAATTTTCATACTAATAATGACAATAGAAATAATAATAACATCATTATCATTGTCATTATGATTATTATAATAATTCTGATAATAATTATTATAATCATGATGATAATGACTATAATGATAATAACCATAAAAACAATGAGTATTAATAATAATGATGATAATATTTATTATCCAGTCCATTTATAATGAAATAAAGACAAAAAGTAATGAAATCCCATAAGTCGAAAAACGGCAAAATCTAGCGTATTACAGCCTTTAGAAAGAAACGTCGAAAAAAAAACTTTTTCGCTTTTTATTGGGAATTATGAGGATTTTAACATTAATTCAGGTAATTGTGATGATTTTCATGATAATTCCTTCATTATATACAACAATGATGATAATTATGATGATAATGACAATGATAATGACAATAATAATGATAGTAATGATAAAATCATGAATATAATGATAATTTTGATGATTACTGCGATGATAGCAATAATCAATTCTATTCCAACAATTATCAAACTAATAATGACAATAGAAATAATGATATCATTATCATTGTCATTATAATTATTACTATTATCATTATTATTTCTAAGATTATCATTTTTGCTATTATCATTATAAAACTAGTTATAATGATGAAAATAGCTATAATAATGAGCATAATAATAATTATAACTGAAATAATGATGATAATAATGATAATAATCATGATAATGATAATAATCATAAAATACTGACAAAAAGTCGAAAAAATGGCAAAATCTAGCTTATTACAGCCTTATCAGAGAAACGTCGAAAATAAACCTTTTTCGCTTTTTATCGGTAATTATGAGGATTTTAACATTAATTCAGGTAACTGTGATGATTTCCATGATAATTTCTTCATTATATACAATAATGATGATAATTATGATGATAATGACAATGATAATGATAATAATAATGATAATAATGATAAAATCATTATTATATTGATAATTTTGATAACTGCAACAAGAACAATAATCAACTCTATTTCAATAATTTTCATGCTAATAATGACAATAGAAATAATAATAACATCATTATCATTGTCATTATAATTATTACTGTTCTCATTATTTCTAAAATTTTCATTATTGCTATTATCATTTTAAAAATTAGTTATAATGATGAAAAGAGCTATAATTAATTTATTAAAACTGCAATAATGATGATAAAATCATAAGAATAATGACAGTAATGATAATAATGATGATAATAATTATTATCCAGTCCGTTTATAATGAAATAAAGGTCAAAAATAATAAAATCCCAAAAGTCGAAAAAACGGCAAAATCTAGCGTATTACAGCCTTTTGAGAGATACGTCGAAAAATACCCTTTTCGCATTTTATTGGTAATTATGAGGATTTTAATATTAATTCAGGTAATAGTGATGAGTTTCATAATAATTTCTTCATTATATACAATAATGATGATAATTATGATGATAATGACATTGATAATGATAATAATGATATCATAATTATAATGATATTTTTGATAATTACTGCAATAATAGCAATAATCAACTCTATTCCAATATTTTTCATACTAATAATGACAATAGAAATAATAATAACATCATTATCATTGTCATCATAAATATTACTATTGTCATTATAATTTCTAAAATTACCATTATTGCTATTATCATTATAGAAATATTTATAATGAAAATGGCTATAATAATTAGCATAATAATTATAACTTGAATAATAATGATAAGCATGATTGTAAATGCCAAGATATTTTCATTTCATAAAGATTTACTAATTTTGAGGACACAAGTAAACAAATTAAGAACCATTAATAAACAATTTATTCACACACTAAAATTCACAAAAAAATAAATAATTTTACAATGTTCATTCAATTTAAAAATAAATAGAAAAAAATCACATTCCTTTTCATTTGGGTTAATAACAGTGTTCACAGTCCAGCAAAGTCCACGCAATCTTGATTTATTGTAGTGGTCACTGAACTTGAACATTCTTCCTAGATGATAAATAATAATTAAAATGAAGCCTCCGTGCCTGGCCCTTGGCAACAGTAGGTTCTGCAGCCTGTCAAAGAATATATATGCACTGCATAAACCAAATCTCGTACATAAAAATATCCAGAAAAGAAATAATACGGGGAAAGCACCTCACCTCACGGCAGTGGTCGGGTCGAGTGAGGACCCCCCTGTACCCACAACCCCACACCAAGATTCCCGAGCGAACCCGGATTCGGCTACAGGATTCGACCCCGAATCCTCGAAGCGCCACGTACATAGGCGAAACAAATACGTGCATACATGCCATAGAAACTAAACAATAGCCGGATTTCTTCACAATGATGCTAATGACTATGATAATAACAATCATATAAATAATGACAAGTAATGGTAATAATGATAATAATTATTATCGAGTCCATTTATAATGAAATAAAGGCCAAAAGTAATAAAATCGAATAAGTAGAAAAAAACGGCAAAATCTAGCGTATAATAATATAATAATAACATTATATTTAGCCTTTTCAGAGAAACGCCGTAAAAAACTTTTTCGCTTTTTATTGGTAATTATGAGGATTTCAACATTAATTCCGGTAATTGTGATGGTTTTCATGATAATTCATTCATTATATACAATGATGGTGATAATTACGATGATAATGACAATGATGATGACAATAATAATGATAATGATAAAATCATAATTATAATGATAATTTTGATAATTACTGCAATAATAGCAATAATCAACTCTATTCCAATAATTTTCATACTAATAATGACAATAGGAATAATAATATCATTATTATTGTCATTATAATTATTACTATTTTCACTAGTACTTCGAAAATTATTATTTTTCTATTATCATTATAAAAATTGTTATAATGATGACAATAGTAATAATAATAACATCATTATCATTGTCATTATAATTATTCCTATTGTCATTATTATTTCTAAAATTATCATTATTGCTATTATCATTATATAAATAGTTATAATGATGAAAATAGCTGTAATAATTAGCATAATAATCATTATGACTGCAATAATGATGATAATAATGATGATAATCATGATAATAATAACAATAATAATAATAATCATAAAAATAATGACAGTCATGATAATAATGATGATAATAGTCATTATCCAGTCCATTTATAATGAAATAAAGGCCAAAAGTAATAAAATCCCATAATTCGAAAATTGGGCAAAATCTAGCGTATTACAGCCTTATGAGAGAAACGTTGAAAAAACCCATTTTCGCTTTTTATTGGTAATTGTGAGAATTTTAACATTAATTCAGACAATTGTGATGATTTTCATGATAATTCCTTCATTATATACAATAATGATGATAATTATGATGATAATGACAATAATAATGGCAATAATAATGATAATAACGATTAAATCATAATTATAATGATAATTTTGATAATTTCTGCAATAATAGCTATAATCAACTCTATTCCAATAATTTTCAAACTAATAATGACAATATAAATAATAATAACATCATTATCATTGTCATGATAATTATTCTATTGTCATTATTATTTCTAAAATTATTATTATTGCTATTATCATTATAAAAATAGTTATAATAATGAAAATGGCTATAATGATTAGCATAATAATCATTATAACTGCAATAATGATAAAATTATAAAAATAATGACAGTAATGATAATAATGATAATTATTATCCAGTCCATTTATTATGAAATCAAGGCTAAAAGTTATAAAATCCCAAAAGGCGAAAAAAAAACGACAAAATCTTGAGTATTATGAGAGAAACGTCAAAAAAAATCTTTTTCGCTTTTTATTGGTAATTATGAGGATTTTAACATTAATTCAGGTAATTGTGATGATTTTCATAATAATTATTTCATTATATACAATAATGATGATAATTATGATGATAATGACAATGATAATGACAATAATAATGATAATGATAAAATCATAATTATTATGATAATTTTGATAATAACTGCAATAATAAAAATAATCAACTTTATTCCAATAATTTTCACGCTAATAATGACAATAGAAATAATAATAACATCATTATCATTGTCATTGTAATTATTACTATTGTCATTATTATTTCTAAAATTATCATTTTTTGCTATCATTATAAAAATAGTGATGAAAATAGCTGTAAGAATGAGCATAGTAATTATTATAACTGCAATAATGATAATAATATTGATGATAATCATGGTAATGACTATAATGATAATAATCATTAAAAAATGACTAATGATTATAATGATAATAATAATTATTACCCAATCCATTTATAAGGAAATAAAGGTCATAAGTAATAAAATCCCATAAGTCGAAAAAAACGGCAAAATCTAGCGTATTGCAGCCTTTCGAGAGAAACGTTGAAAAAAAAACTTTTTTCGCTTTTTATAGGTAATTATGAGGATTTTAACATTAATTCAGGTAATTGTGATGTTTTTCATGATAATTCCATCATTATATACAATAATGATGATAATTATGATGATAATGACAATAATAATGATAAAATCATAGTTATAATGATAATCTTGATAATTACTGCAATAATAGCAATAATCAACTCTATTCCAATAATTTTCATACTAATAAGGACAATAGAAATAATAATATCATTATCATTGTCATTATAATTATTACTATAGTCATTATTATTTCTAAAATTATCATTATTGCTATTATCATTATAAAAATATTTATAATGATGGAAATAGCCTTAATAATTAGCATAATAATCATTATAACTGCAATAATGATGATAATAATGATGATAATCATGATAATGACCATAATGATAATAATCATAATGATAATGACAGTAATGATAATAATGATAATAATAATTATTATCCAGTGCATTTATAATGAAATAAAGGCAAAAAGTAATTAAATCCCAAAACTCAAAAAATGGCAAAATCTAGCGTATTACAGCCTTATGAGAGAAACGTCGAAATAAAAAACCTTTTTCGCTTTTTATTGGTAATTATGAGGATTTTAACATTAATGCAGGTAATTGTGATGATTTTCATGATAATTCCTTCATTATATAAAATAATGATGATAATTATGATGATAATGATATTGATAATGACAATGATAATGATAAGAATAATAAAATCATAATTATAAGGATATTTTTGATAATTACTGTAATAATAGCAATAATCAACTCTATTCCATAATTTCCATACTAAAATGACAATAGAAATAATAATAACATCATTATCCTTGGCATTATAATTTTTACTATTGTCATTATTATTTCTAAAATTGTCATTATTGCTATTAGCATTATAAAAATGGGTATAATGATGAAAATAGCTATAATAATTAGCATGATAGTCATTATAACTGTAATAATTATGATAAAAATGATGATAATCATGATGATAATGACTATAATGATAATAATCATAAAAATAATGACAGTAATTATTATGCAGTCCATTTAAAATGATATAAAGGCCAAAAGTAATAAAATCCCAAAAGTCGAAAAAACGGCAAATTCTAGCCTTTTGAGATAAACGTCGAAAAAAACCTTTTTCGCTATTAATTGGTAATTATGAGGATTTTAACATTAATTAAGGTAAGTTTGATGATTTTCATGATAATTCCTCCATTATATACAATAAAGATGATAATTATGATGATAATGACAATGTTAATGACAATAATAATGATAATGCTAAAATCATAATTATAATGATAATTTTCATAATTACTGCAATAATATCAATAATCAACTCTATATCATTAATTATCATACTAATATTGACAATAGAAATAATAAAATCATCATTATCATTGTCATTATAATTATTACTATTGTCATTATTCTTTCTAAAATTATCATTATTGCTATTACCATTATACAAATAGTTATAATGAAAATAGCTAAAATAATTAGCATAATGATTATTATAACTGCAATAATGATGATAATAATGGTGATAATCATGATGATAATGACTATAATGCTAATAAACATAAAAATAATGACAGTGATGATAATGATGATAATAATAATTATTATCCAGTCCATTTATAATGAAATAAAGGCCAATAGTAATAAAATCCCATAAGTCGAAAAACGGCAAAATCTAGCGTATTACAGCCTTATGAGAGAAACGTCGAAAAAAAAACATTTTTCGCTTTTTGTTGGTAATTATGAGGATTTTAACATTAATTAAGGTAATTGTGATGATTTTCATGATAATTCCTTCATTATATACAATAATGATGATAATTATGATGATAATGACATTGATAATGATAATAATGATAAAATCATAATTATAATGATATTTTTGATAATTACTGCAATAATAGCAATAATCAACTTTATTCCAATATTTTTCATACTAATAATGACAATAGAAATAATAACATCATTATCATTGTCATCATAAATATTACTATTTTCATTATTATTTCTAAAATTACCATTATTGCTATTATCATTATAAAAATATATATATATGAAAATGGCTATAATAATAAGCATGGTAATAATTATAACTTGAATAATAATGATAATCATGATGCCAATGACTATGATAATAATAATCATTTAATAATGACATTAATGGTAATAATGCTAATAATTATTATCTAGTCCATTTATAAAGAAGTAAAGGCCAAAAGTCATAAAATCCCATAAGTGGAAAAAACGGCAAAATCTAGCGTATTACAGCTTCATGAGAGAAACGTCGAGAAAAAAGCTTTTTCGCTTTTTATTGGTAATTATGAGGATTTTAACATTATTTCAGGTAATTATGATAGTTTTCATAATTTATTCATTATATAAATAATGATGATAATTATGATGATAATGGCAATGATAATGACAATAATAATGATAAGGATAAAATCATAATTATAATGATACTTTTGATAATTACTGCAATAATAGCAATAATCAACTCTATTCCAATAATTTTCATACTAATAATTACAATAGAAATAATAATAACATCATTATCATTGTCATTATAATTATTACTATTGTCACTAGTAATTCTAAAAATTATATTGGTAATTATGAGGATTTTAACATTATTTCAGGTAATTATGATGGTTTTCATAATTTATTCATTATATGCAATAATGATGATAATTATGATGATAATGACAATGATAATGACAATAATAATAAGGATAAAATCATAATTATAATGATAATTTTGATAATTACTGCAATAATAGCAATAATCAACTCTATTCCAATAATTTTCATACTAATAATTACAATAGAAATAATAATAACATCATTATCATTGTCATTATAATTATTACTACTGTCACTAGTAATTCTAAAATTATCATCTTTGCTATTATCATTATAAAAATAGTTATAATGATGAAAATAGCTATAATTACCTTAATAATAATTATAACTGCATGATGATAATCATGATAATCATGATGATAATGACTATAATAATAATAATCTTAAAAATAATGACAGTCATGATAATAATGGTGATAATAATTATTATCCAGTCCATTTATTATGGGTTACCTATGTAAAGATTTTGCAGGTTAATGTGACGACGGATTTGGAGGGCTTTGGTTTTGTTACTGTTGATTTTGAGTCCGAGTTCTTTACAGGTCGACTCGAGGAGATTGAGAGCGAGTTGAGCATTGACATACCTGTTCCTTCCTGTGACAACTAATTGTAAATCATCAGCGTAGGCTAGAAGATGCGTATTGTTTGGGAAGGGGATTTCTACTAGTTTAACAATTAGGAGGTTGAAAAGAAAAGGGCCCAGGAGGCCGCCTTGAGGTGTACCATTTTCAAAGGGGTAGAAGTCAGAAGTGTGTCCCTGGATTTTTACTCGAGCTTTCCTGTTTGAGAGGTAGTCCTTGACCCATTTGAGAACCTTGCCCTTTACGCCTTTCTCAGCAAGTGTGTGTAGTATGGCATCATGGTTGGCAAGCTCGAAGGCTTTTTCTAGATCGAGGAATACAATCACACTGTCGTTGCCGTCAGTTAAGGACAGGAGGGTAGCGATGTTGTCTGCTGTGCCTGTTCCTTTTTCATAGGCCAAAATATGTGGATGGAGGGATGGAATGATGTGTTGTAAGCGATGGAGCACAGCACGTTCCATGGTTTTACCTATGCAGGAAAGTAGCGAGATAGGTCGGAAGGCATTAGTACTGTCACGTTTGGGTATTGGTATTAAGTTGGCAGATTTCCAGGCTTGGGGCAAGGTTCCTTGGTGATATGAGGCATTAAATAGTCTGAGCAGTGTGCCCATACTTGAGGGCCCTAAGTGGTGGAGCATAGAATAGGGTATTTTATCAATACCTGGGGTTGTGTCTTTAGAAGTCTTTGTAGCTTTCTCGAGTTCAGTTAATGTGAAAGGTGTGTCACTTTGGGCAGGTGAGTCTATAGCTATTTGAATGACTTGTTGTCGGATGGGCTTCAGCTGTTGTAGCTTCCTTGAAACGGATGCAGGCAGTTGGGTGGATGAACAGCGCGTGGCAAAGGAGAGTGCAAGTCTGTTGGCTTCTGAGTGAGGATGAGGATGTGGTGCGGGCATTGAGCGTTTTGCTCCTGATGCCAGTCGTAGATTGGTCCACATCTCTTTCAAGGATGTGTGAGCAGTTATCGTTTCACACCAAGATAACCAGGCTTTGGCTTTTATTTCTGAGATTTCCATTTTGACAAGACGTCGTAAGGTGCGAAAAGATTCTAAGATGGTTGGAGAATGGGATCGGTGGAGAGCTTTGCGGAACATGTTCATTCTATGCTTGAGTTCACGTATCCGGTCGTTGTAAAACCAGCAGTTCTTGTGCGCATGAAGAGTGACATTGGTGAGGGGAATGCTGCTCTTATTAGCATTGTGAATGGCATTAGTGAAATCTTTCTCTAGCTGGGTGGCATCTGACGATGGAATGTAGTTGGAGGCCCATTTCTCCATAGCGTCTGTGAAGAGGGGCCAGTTCGCTTTTTTGAGATTCCATCTTGGTTTGGGTGGGGGGAGAGTAACCCGCGGAATCCGAACGGTAGTGATAGTGGCAAGGTGGTCAGAAGTTAAATAGGGGTGTAGTTTCCAGTCTGCTATAGGGAGGAGAGAGGTGGAGAGAATGGTGAGGTCTAGTACTCCTCCACGGACATGAGTTACAATACCGTTGTTGAGGACAGTAACTTCTGAGAAACTGTCCAGCAGTTCATTGATATATAGACCGGTGTCATTCATTTTGTGTGCAGAAGGGGTAGATTGGTCCGTCCAAGAGGGGTGATGGGCATTAAGATCACCACAGATGATAGGTGGTTCATTGGCTGTTATGCCAAATCATTCTTCAAGCTCTAGAGAACAATCTGCTCGAGGAGGCCGATAAACATTGAAAATGTGGAGGTGTGTTCTGTAGGGTTAGTTTGACGCCTATGCTTTCAATGTTTTCTCCACAATCTGGCGGTGGAGTAATCTCTTCACAGGGTATGGAAGACTTTATAAAAATGGAGATTCCCCGTGACTGATTGGGGATGAAAGGGCTGTGAAACGCTGAGTAGCGGTTAATGGAGAAATTGTTGGAGGCTGGAAGGAGAGTTTCCTGGAGAACGATGACATCAAAGTTGTCTTCAGTGATTGCTAATGAGAGTGTGGGGTAGTTGCACTGAAGGCCAAGAATGTTCCATTGTAGAATACTGATGGAGTCTGAAACGGAATGCATAACATTACTCATGATGTGATGATGTAAGGGTAAAATTAGTGGTTTAATTGAGCTCTTGCGTGGTCCTGAGTTCATGAGGTTGGTCTGGAATGTGTAAGATTGGTGGAGAGCTGGCGGAAGAGTGGAGTTGTGCCGATTGTTGTGCAGGCGTTGGATTACAGAGGCTTGTCTGATTAATCCTGTGAGAAGATGTAGGAAGAGGTGGAAAGTCTTCTGATGATGCAACGACCGAGGTAATTGTACCAGTATCCTGCTGTACAGGTTCAGAAGGCATGGATTCTTGGGATGAGGAGGATGTGTTCTTGTGTGGTAAGATGGCAAGGATGTTGTCAATGAGAGTTTGTAAGTGGGAGTGAGGAATAGAGTGACCCAGGGCTAAAAGGCCAAGTTGAATGGTATTCACTAGGAATGATCCAATCAGTTCAGGAGGAGCTAAGGAAATTGGTGCTTTGTGACTCATGAAGGGCTGTGAGACTGGGGAGGTGGCAACTGGTGCAGGAGCAGGAGTAGATAAGGTATGCAGGTTAGCAGCAATAGAAGCTTTGATTGGTTCGTGGCTGAGAGCAGAAGTGTTGAGGTGTTGTGGTTCTCTTGGTTTGCTCCAATCATGGATCTTTCTCGTGAAGGTTCGAGGCTGAGGGGCCTGCCCTTTTACAGAAGAATCAGGCTTTGATAGCAGAGAGCGTCTCATCTCACAGCAGAGGTTCCATGCGTGGTGTTTGCCTCCACAGTTTGGGCATTTTGGTTCGGTCTGCTCGCCGTTTTTGAATTTGGTGAGGCAATTGTCTGTTGGGTGACATTTTGAGCAGATTGCACAGCGTGCAGCAACTTTACTTTGGTTGCGGTGATGTCCATAGCGCTGCCAGTTGTAGCACCGGAGTGGTTCTGGGATGTATTTGCGAGTTCTAAAGGTCCCAAATATGCCCAGATTGATTTCATCAGGAGGTTCTCTTGACATGACCAGGAGAACTTGGCGCGTCTCCTCCTTGATTGGGCGGTATATACAACGTTCAGCAGAGATGACCTCTGGGAGGTCTGTAAGGCGTTGAAGTGGAAAGCCTATGGGGATTTTTTCTAAAATTGCTCTGAATTTTCTGGGTTCAGGAACATAAGAGGTAATATTGACAATCTTGCTTGAAGCTAGGGTGGTAAGTGAGTCCAACAACGTGCGTGTAGAATCAGTCTTCGGAGTGAGAATGAAGTGGCCATCATTGGTAATTGCTGTGGTGACATCTATAAAAGGAACTCTTCTTCAATAGCAAACATGGCTTCTACAGCTGTGGCAAAGTCTTTGGATAAGGCAATGAGAAATTTATGGCTCATTTTGGTGAGTGGATAAGGTGAACTAGAGCCTCCCCTATTGGCTGAGGTATTCTGCTCTTGGGCTTGGAGTTGTGGATCGGCTGAAGGGGGATCTTTGCCATCTTGATCGGTGCAGGATAGCTCCATGCTGTCATTCGATGATACTCTAGGATCAGCAGCTGAAGAGAGTAATTCATCTGAAGGCGGAGGATTCAGCTTTGATGCTGAGGTGTTGGGATTCTCTGTGGTCTGTACTGGATCAGGGTCTGGGGCATTTTCCTCTGGGGGGAAGTAATTCTTTTCCCTTTCTTTGAGGTGGAAGCTGTAGGATCTGGAGTCCTGGGCTGAAATTCCATTTTCTGTTTTTTCTTTTTATGATTTGACTTGGACATCAGTGACTTAAATGAGGGATTGTGAGGCCACCACCTACCTAAAACTTTTGGGTTTATAACCTACTGGTGATCAGACAGTCTGCTCAGATCAACCCCTCGAAAGCAGAAGCTGGAGCACTCCCAGAAGTACCTAACCCTATCAAGAAAAACAAAACCCTTCTCTGTGGTTTAAGGCAGCCGGCCTACCCTAGTCCCCTTGTGGCACTGCCTGCGGGGTTCACCCTCACCACAGAGAGGACACTAAGAGGTGGCAAAGGACAAAAAAATGAATGAGATGAATGAGATCATTGGCATGAAAATGGAACTCTCTGCACTGTTTGGCATGAAAGTTATCAGTTTGGCGTGCGCGCTCTCGGCAATAAGACAATCTCGAATTGGCTACAACAATGGACGGCAGCTCGCGGTCCTTGCTGAGGTTGTAACTGTAGCCAGAAGGAGGTAGCTTCTCTCATTCACAATAAATGTGAAAATTTGATCAGAAGACCCTCCGGTGGAATTGGAGCCAACGCTAAACAGGATATCGCCACACTTGCTGGGACGAGTTGTGATCAGCTGCAGCTGCCGCGCGCTTGGTAGTGGATAGTTTTGTGCCTACATGATTTAGTAGTGCAAACTTTCTCTTTCAGAACCCAAAGGTTTTTTCAACTATGTTTCGGGTTTCCATGTAAGCCCTATTGTATTGTCTCTCTTTGTCACCAAATATTGATGATGATAATGACAATAATGATAATTATAGAATCCATTCATGATGAAAAAATGCAAAAATTAATGAAATCACAGAAGTCGATCAACCCTTCTGAGAGAATAGACGAAAATTTTGCAAATAATCCCATTAATATTGACAATAATGATTATAATAATGATAACAATAATAAAACATTAATTATAATGATAATTTGGATAATGAAATATTAATATTACTATTTCAGTTATCATTATTGTTAATATCATTATTAAAATAGTTATAAGGATGAAAATGACATAATAATTATGGCGATAATTAATATAATGGTATCAATTATGATATTAATAGCGATAATTAATATAATGATATTAATTATGATATTAATGTCAATAATTATAATAATGATGATAATAATAATTATAAAGCCCATCCATAATGAAA
The DNA here is from genome assembly GCF_042767895.1 of Penaeus vannamei. Classification (NCBI taxonomy): domain Eukaryota; kingdom Metazoa; phylum Arthropoda; class Malacostraca; order Decapoda; family Penaeidae; genus Penaeus; species Penaeus vannamei. The sequence goes on along the minus strand of NC_091550.1, from coordinate 25,746,381 downwards.
AAGGCCAAAGGTAAAATATTCCCAAAAGTAGAAAAAACGGCGAAATCTAGGGAAATTTAGATTTTTGAGAGAATAGTCGAAAAAAAACTTTTTCGAGTTAAAATGATAATTATGATGATTTTAGCAATAATTCTGCTAATTATGATGATTTTCATGATAACCCCCTTAATAATGATAATAATGACGATAATAATGATAATTATGACAATAATTATGATAATTATAATAAAATGATAATTATAATGATAATTTCCGTAATTATTGTAATAATAGCAATAATCAACAATATGCCAATGATTTTCATAATAACAATAATAATAACGATAATGATAATAGGAATAATAATAGAATTAATTATAATATCGCTATTATTGTTATCATAGTTATGATTATCGTTGTTATTATTTCTAATTATTGTTATTAACATTATGAAAATAGCTATAATGATATAAATGACATTAATGATTAAGATAATTATTATTATAATGATTATATTAAAGGTAATTATGGCGATAATTACTTTAATGATAATAATGATGATAAGGTAAAGCCCATCCATAATGGAAAAAAGGATAAAAGTAAAAAAAAAAAAAATCGAAAAAACGGCGAAATCTAGGAAAATATAGCCTTTTCAGAAAATAGTCGGAAAACTCCCATTTTTGAGTTTAAAGCATAATTATGATGATTCTAGCAATAATACTGCTAATTATGATTTTGATAATAATCCCATTAACAATGACAATAATGACAAAAATGATAATTATGGCAATAATTATGATAATTATAATAAAAGAATAATCGTAATGATAATTTGCGTAATTATGGATATGATAGCAATAATCAACAATATTCTAATGATTTTCATAATAATACTATCAATAACGATAATGATAATTAAAAAATAATAGAAATAATCATAATATTGCTATTATTGTTATTATAATTATTATTATTGTTATTATTTCTAAAATTATCATTATTCTTATTATCATTATAAAAATAGTTATAATGATAAAAATGACATTAATGACTAATATAATAATGATAATAATGATTATATTAAGGGTAATTATGGCGATTATTACTATAATGAAAATAATGTTGATATTAATGACAATAATGATAATTTTAATGATGATAATAATGATTATAAAGCCCATCCAAAATGAAAAAAGGCTAGAAGTAAAAAAAATCCCGAGTCGAAATAACAGCGAAATCTACCGACATATAGCCGTTTGAGAAAATAATCGGAAAAAAACACCTTTTTCGAGTTTAAATGAAAATTATGATGATTTTAGCAAAATTTCTGCAATTAATAATGACAATAATGACAATAATAATGATAATTATAACATTAACTTTGATAATTATAATAAAATCATAATTAAAATGATAATTTGCGTTATTAATGCAATAATTGCAATAATCAACAATATTCTAATGATTTTCATGTTAATAACAATGATAATAAAAATAATAATAGAAATCATCATTATATCGCTTTTATTATTATTATAATAATTATTATTGTTGTTATTATTTCTAAAATTATCATTACCGTTATTATCATTATAAAAATAGTTATAATGATGTAAATGACATTAATAATTAAAATGATATTTATAATAATTATTATATTAAGGGCAATTATGGCGATAATTACTATAATGACAATAATGATCATATTATTGGCAATAATGATAATAATGATGATGATAAAAATTATAAAGCCCATCCATAATGAAAAAAGTCTTTTCAGAGAAAAGTTGACCCCCCACCCCTTTTTCGAGTTTAAAGGATAATTATGATGATTTTAGCAATAATTCTGCTAATCATAATGATTTTGATGATAATCCCATTAATAATGATAATGACAATAATGATAATTATGACATTAATTATGATAATTATAAAAAATGATAATTATAATGCTAATTTGCGTAATTCATGCAATAATAGCAATAATCAACAATATTCTAATAATTTTCATGATAATAAAAATATTAATGACGATAATGATAATAAAGATAATAACGGAAATAATCATGATATCGCTATTATTGTTATTATAACTATTATTATTGTCGTTATTATTTCTAAAATTATCAATATAAGAAAAAGTTATAATGATGAAAATGACATTAATGATTAAGATAATAACTATTACAATGATTATATTAGGGGGAATTATGGCGATCATTACTATAATGATAATAACGATGATATTAATGACAATAATGATAATGATGATATTAATGGCAATAATGATATTAATGATGATATTAATTGTAATAATGATAATAAGGAGGATAATGATAATTATGAAGGCTATCCATAATGAAAAAAAGGCTAGAAGTAAAAAAAATCCGAAAAGTCTAAAAAAATAGCAAAATCTAGTAATCTTTTGAGAGAATGGTCGAAAAATCCCCTTTTCCAGTTTAAAGGATATTTATGGTGATTTCAGCAATAATTCTGCTAATTATGATGATTTTCATGTTAATCCCATTAATGATGACAATAATAATGATAATCATAACTAATTATGATAATTATGACATTAATTTTGATAATTACGACATTAATTATGATAAACATAATAAAATAATAATTATAATGATGATTTGCGTAATTAATGAAATAAAAGCAATAATAATATATTGAAAAAAGTCGAAAAAACGGTGAAATCTAGCGATATATAGCTTTTTGAGAATATGGTCGAAAAAACCTATAATTCTAATTATAATTTTTATAATTATAATAACAATAATGATAATTATAGAAATAATAACAACAATAATAATTATAATAACTATAAAAGCGATATTATGATTATTTCTACTATTATTATTGTTTTTAATTATCATTATAGTTATCATTATTGTTATTATCATGAAAATCATTAGAATATTGTTGATTATTGCTATTATTGCATTAATTACGCAATTTATCATTATAATTATCATTCTTTTATAATTATCCAAATCTATGTCATAAGTATTCTAATTAATGTCATAATTATCCTAATTAATGTCATAATTATCCTAATTAATGTCATAATTATCCTCATTAATGTCATAATTATCATTATTATCGTCATTATTAATGGGATTATCATGAAAATCATCATAATTAGCAGAATTTTATCAGAAATCATCATAATCATCCCATAAACTCGAAAAAGGGGGGTTTTCGACCATATTCTCTAAAGGCTATATATCGCTAGATTTCGCCGTTTTTCGATTTTTATACTTTTAGCCTTTTTTCATTATGGATGGGCTTTATAATTATCATCATCATCATTATTATCATTAATATAATTAATATCATCATTATCGTAATTATCGCCACAATTACCCTTAATATAAAAATTATAATAGTTATTATCTTAATTACTAATGTTATTTTCCTCATTATAACTGTTTTTATAATGATAATAACGATAATGATAATTTTAGAAATATTAACAGCAACAATAATAATTGTATTAACAATAATAGCGATATTATGATTATTTCCATTATTATTATTTTTAATTATTATCATTATCGTCATCATTATTGTTATCATGAAAATCATTAGAATATTGTTGATTATTGCTATTATTGCATTAATTACGCAAATAATCATTATAATTATCATTTTATTATAATTTTCCTAATTAATATCATAATTATCCTAATTATTATCATCATTATTATCATTATTGTCATTATTTGTATGATTACTATCATTATAGGCATTATAATGATTATCATCATTATTATTATCATTATTGCAGTTATGATAAATATTATGCTCTTCTTACAGCTATATTCATCATTATAACTAATTTTATAATGATAATAGCAATAATGATAATTTTAGAAATAATAATGACAATATTAATAATTATAATGACAATAATAATGGTGTTATTATTATTTCTATTATCATTATTAGTATGAAAATTATTGGAATAGAGTTGATTGTTGTTCTTATTGCAGTTATTATCAAAATTATCATTATAATTATGATTTTATCATTATTATCATTATTATTGTCATTATCATTGTCATTATCATCATAATTATCATCATTATTGTATATAATGAAGGAATTATCATGAAAATCATCACAAATACCTGAATTAATGTTAAAATCCTCATAATTACCAATAAAAAGCGAAATAGTTTTTTTTTCGATGTTTCTCTCATACGCTAGATTTTGCCGTATTTTTGACTTCTGGGATTTTATTATTTTTGGCCTTTATTTCATTATAAATGCACTGGATTATTATCATCATTATTATCATTATCTTTATGATTATTATCATTATAGTCATTTATTATGATTATTCTTATCATCATAATTGCAGTTATGCAAATTTTTATAGCTATTTTCATCATTATAACTAATTTTATAATAATAATAGCAATAATGATAATTTTAGAAAAAATAATGACAATATTAATAATTATAATGACAATGATAATGGTGTTTTTATTATTTCTATTGTCATTGTTAGTATGAAAAATATTGGAATAGAGTTGATTATTGCTCTTATTGCAGTAATTATCAAAATTATCATTATAATTATGATTTTATCTTACATAAATTTTTATTGTCATTATCATTGTCTTATCATCATAATTATCATCATTATTGTATATAATGAAGGAATTATCATGAAAATCATCACAATTACCGAATTAATGTTAAAATCCCCAAATTACCAATAAAAACGAAAAAGTTTTTTTTCGAGTTTTTCTCAAAAGTCTTTAATACTGGATAATAAGTATTATATCATTATTATCATTACTGTCATTTTTTTGATTATCATTATAGTCATTATCAGATCATCATTATATCATTATTGCAGTTATAATGATTTTTATGCTAAATTTTTAGCATTTTTCATTATAACATTTTTATATTTCAATAGCAAAAATGAAATTTTAGAAATACTAGTGACAATATAATAGTTATAATGCAATGTATGAAAATTATTGGAATAGAGTTGGTTATTGCTATTATTGCAGGAATTATAAAATTTCATTATAATTATGATTTTATATTTTTTCATTATCATTGTCATTATCTTCATTATTGTATATAAGAAGAATTATCAGAAAACCCTCACAATTACCTAATTAATGTTAAAATCCTATAATTACAATAAAAATTTCTCTCAAAAGGCTTTAATTCGCTAATTTTGCCGTTTTTTCCATTTGGGATTTTATTTTTTTTGGCCTTTATTTCAATTAAATGGACTGATAATAATTATTATAATTATTACCATTATGCATTATTTATATATCATTTTATTTTGTCATTACATAACTTTTTTTTAAGTTAAATTATTTTAGAAATTATTATACCATTTTCATTATAAATATTTTTATGATATAATAAAATAATGGTAATTTTAGAAAAATAAAAAAATTAAAATTTATATGAAATATAAAATTTATTATTATTTCATTTCATTTGGGTTTTATTATCATTTTAAAAATTTATTACATCATATTATATCATTATTGTATATAATGAAGAAAATTTTCATGAAAATCACACAATTACCTGAATTAAAATTTTAAAAACCTCATAATTCCAATAAAAAGCGAAAAGTTTTTTTTTACGTTTCTCTCAAAATAAGGGCTTTTTTTTTATTTCGGCCTTTTTTTAAATTTTGGTGGTTTTTTTTTACTTTTTTCTGTCTTTTTTTTTATGATTATTATCATTTTAGTCAATATCATCATATTATCATTATTATCATCATTATTCAGTTAAATATTATTATCTAAATTTTAAGCTTTTTTTCAAAAACTATTTTATAATGATAATAGAATAATAAAAATTTTAGAAATAATAATGACATAGTAATAAATTTTAATGACATGATAATGATTTTTTATTATTTTATTGCCCTTATTAGTATGAAAAATTATTGAATAGAGTTGATTATTGGTATTATTGCAGTAAATCAAAAATTTTCATTAAATTATGATTTTATTTATATCATTATTATTGCATTATTTGTCCTAAACATCATAATTATCATCATTATTGTATATAATGAAGGAATTTCATGAAAAACATCACAATTCCTGAATTAAAGTTAAAATCCCCATAATTACCCAAAAAAACCCAAAAATTTTTTTTTTCGACGTTCTCTCAAAAGCTTATATTTTGCCTTTTTTGATTTTATTACCTTTGGCCTTTATTAAATTTTTAAAAGGGTGATAATAATTATTATCATATTATCATTATGTATTTTTTATGATTTTTTCATTATATCATTATCATCATGATTATCATCATTATTATCATTATTATGGGAGTTATAATGATATAAGCTTAATTTTAGCCATTTTCATTATACCCCCTTTTTTTTTAAAGTAATAGCAATAATGAAATTTTAGAAAAATTTAAAGACAATAGTAATAATTATAATGACAATGATAATGATGTTAATATTATTTCTATTGTCATTTTTAGATGAAAAATTTTTGGGAAAAGAGTTGATTATTGCTATTATTGCATAATTATCAAAATTCTTATAATTAGATTTTTAAATTTTTATCATTATTTTCATTATCAAAATTTTTAATATCATAATTTCATCATTATTGTATATAATGAAGGGAAATTTTCATGAAAATCACAAATTACCTGAATTAATGTTAAATCCTCAAATTACCAATAAAAAACGAAAAATTTTTTTTTTTGAGTTTTTCATAAGGCTTAATACGCTAATTTTGCCGTTTTTTCGGTTTGGATTTATTACTTTTGGCTTTATTTCATTATAAATGGACTGGATAATAATTATTATATCATTATTATATCATTATTGCAGTTATAATAAAATTATCTATTTAAGCATTTCATATATAACTATTTTTATAATGATTGCAAAAAAAATAATTTTAGAAATAAAATGCAAATTTAAAAATTTCATGACAATGATAATGATATTATTATTTCTATTCAATATTAGTGAAAATAAATTTAAAAAGAGTTGATTATTGTTTTATCAGTTATCAAAATTATCTTAAATTATGATTTTATATTATTATCATTATTATTGCCAAAATTTTAAAATTAAATTTCATTAACATCATAATTATTATCATTATTGTATATAATGAAAGAATTTCATGAAAATCACCCCAATTCCTGATTATGTTAAAATCCCCATATTGCCCAAAAAAAAGCGAAAAGGTTTTTTTGACTTTCTCCAAACGTAATACGCTAGATTTTTTCGTTTTTTCGACTTTCTTCATTATTTTATATTATTATCAATATAGTCATTATCATATATCATATTATCATCATTATTACATTATGATAATATTATACTATTATTAAGCTATTTTCATCATTATAACTATTTTTTTAATGATAAAAGAAAAAATGATAATTTTGAAAAAAAATACAAAAATAATATTATAATGACAATGATAATGATATTATTATTTCTATTTCATATTAGTATGAATTATTGGAATAAGTTGATTATTGCTATTATGCAGTTAAAAATTTTCAAAAAAAATTTTAAACAAATTTTTAATTATTTTTTAAAAAATTTTAAACAAATTTTATATAATGAAGGAATTGTCATTAAAATCATCACATTGCCCGAATTAATTTAAAATTTCATAATTAGCAATAAAAAACGAAAAAATTTTTTTTTCGACGTTTCTCTAATACGCTAGATTTTGCCGTTCGATTATGGGATTTTATTACTTTTGGCCCCTTTTTTCATTATAAATACTGGATAATAATTTATCATCATTTTATCATTATGCATTATTTTTTTGATTTTTTATCAATTTTTAGTCATATCATATGATTATTATATTATAGTCCTTATCATCATGTTTATCATATTATCATATTATTGCATTATAATGATTATTATGCTAAAATTATAGCTATTTTCATCATTATAATATTTTATAATGATAATAGCAATAATGTAATTTTTAAAAAAATAATGACAATGTAATAATTATAAAGACAATGATAATGATGTTATTTATTTCTATTGTCATTATAGATGGAAATTTTTGAATAAGTTGATTATTCTATTATTGCATAATTATAAAATTTTCATTATAATTATGATTTTTTTATCATTATTTCATTATCATTTAAATTTTCATCATAATATCATTATTGTATATAATGAAAAATTATCATGAAATCATCAAAATTACCTGAATTAATTTAAAATCCTCAAATTACCAATAAAAAGCGAAAAAGTTTTTTTTTTTGAGTTTTTCATAAGGGCCAGATTTTGCGTTTTTTTCCCCTTTGGGATTTTATTACTTTTGCCTTATTTCATATAAATGGACTGAAAAATATTTATCATAAATTTGCATTATGTCATTATTTATATTTTATATTATTGCATTATAAAGATATTATGCTAATGATTATGCCATTTTCATTATTATAACTTTTTATAATATAAAAGCAATAAATAATTTAGAATAAAATGGCAATAGTAAAAAATTATAAATGATAATGATTTTTTATTATTTCTTTTTCATTATTAGTTTGAAAATTATTGGAATAGAGTTGATTTTGTATTATTGCAGAAAATTTTCAAAATTATCCTTATAATTATGATTTTTAAATTTTTATCATTATTATTGCCATTATTATTGTCATTATCATCATAATTATCATCATTATTGTATATAATGAAGGGAAATTTCATGAAAATCATCACAATTCCTGAAATTTAAAGTTAAAATTCTCATAATTACAATTTTTTAAAAAACGAAAAATTTTTTTTTTCGAAGGGTTTTTTTCTTCTTTTTTTAAATAAAAATACCGGTAAAATTTTATCATTTTTACTCTGTCATTATTTTTTTGATTATTATTATTTAGTCTTTTTTCATGATTATCATCATTATTATCATCAAAATTGCAGTTTAATTATTATTTTCTAAATTTTTAAAGCTATTTTCTCATTATAACTATTTTTATAATGATAATAGAAAATGATAATTTTAGAAATATATAAAAAAAGTAATAATTATAATTACAATGATAATGATTTTTTATTATTTCTATTTTTATTATTAGTATGAAATTTTTGGAATTATTGCTATTATTGCAGTAATTATCAAAATCATCATTATAATTATGATTTTATCATTGTATATAATGAAGGAATTTCATGAAATATCACAATTCCGAATTAATTAAAATTCTCATAATTACAATAAAAAGCGAAAAATTTTTTTTGACGTTCTCTAAAAGGCTTAATAGCTAGATTTTGCCGTTTTTTCGATTATGGATTTTATTACTTTTGCTTTATTCATTAAATAATGGATAATAATTATTATCATCAAATTTTCATTACTTCATTTTTTTATGATATTATTATTATAGTCATAATCATCATGATTATCATCATGCAGTTATAATGATTATTATGGTAATTATAGCTATTTCATCATTATAACTATTTTTTTAATGATAATTGCAAAAATTAATTTTAGAAAATATGACAATAGTAATAATTATAATGACAATGATAATGTTATTATTATTTCTATTGTAAATTTTTATTGAAAATTTTGGAATAATTGATTAGCTATTATTAGTAATTATAATTATTATTATGTAATTATTATACCATTTTCATTATAAATATTTTTTTATAATGATAATACAATAATGGTAATTTTAGAAATAATAAAACAATTAATATTTATGATACAATATAAAGATTTATTATTTTATTGTCATTATTAGTATGAAAAATATTGGAAAATGTTGATTATTATATTATTGCAGAATTATGAAAAATATCATTATAATTATGATTTTACATTATTATCATTATCAATGTCATTATCATATAATTATCATCATTATTGTATTAATGAAGAAAATTTTCATGAAATCTCACAATTACCTGAATTAATATTAAAATTAAAACCAAAAAAAAGGAAAAATTTTTTTTCATTTTCTAATAATTTTGCCTTTTTTTTTATTTTGGGATTTTTTTATTTTGGGTTTATTTCAATAAAAGATGGGTAATAATTATTATCATATTATTTTCATTTTGTATTATTTGAGATTATAAAATTATATAATTTATTAGTCATTTATATATTATTGCATTCTAATGAATTTTGCTTTTTATATTATAATAATTTTATAAAATATACAAAAAGATAATTTTAAAATAATAATGACAATATCATAATTATAATAATATAATGATATTATTATTTCATTGTCATTATTTTAAAAAAATTATTACTATTGTTTTATTATTATTATAAAATTTCATTATAAATTTTATTTTATTTTTATTATATTAATTGCCATTATATTGCATTATCATATAATTAATATTATTTTAATAATAAAGAAAATCATATGATAATGACTCCAAAAAATCAGCCATTTCACCACAGCCTGCGAAGCCTCCATGAACGCCTCAAAGAGGGAAAACTCCTCTCATCCAACCCATGACTTTTCCAAGTTTGCTGCTATGAAGTTTGAACTGCGACTAATGAAGAATTCTCCACAGCATACAGCGCCTTGGATGCCTTAGAGAAAGACTTTCCAACTCTCATGGTAGCCACCAAAGTTACTGCAGAAAGTACCTTCATACTACTCCTAAAAATGAAAGTAATGCCAGGTACCTGTCCTCTATCATCTCTTGCATCCAACAAGACTGTAGCTCTACAACACTTTCAGCCAAAGGAAGCTGTAAAAAATGTTACTGATGGGTTCCCCCTTGAACTCCCGCTATCACTATTAGAAAGTCAGCACAATGTATAGCAGCTTCTAGCGTCTCCTCCAAACAGAACAAGGCAATCCTCACAATTAGGGGCCCCATTCCTACAGAAATCAATCTGAAGAACTTCGGCACTTTCAAGACCCACAGTTACGCCCCAGAACCATTAAGATGCTTAAATGTCACGTTTGGGCATCACAAGGGAAAAAAGCAGGGCCCCCACAGATGTGCCATCTGCGCATCCCCCCAAAACCCCCAAGAACTGGAACAAACCCTGCAGTTCCAGTCACCACGCATGGAACCTAAGATGCCCACATATACATCGTACATACATACAAAAACACACACACCCCACACACACACACACACACACACACACACACACACACACAAAAAAAAAAAATATATATATATATATATATATATATATATATATATATATATTAATTATATATATATATATAAAAAAAAAAAAAATAAAAAAAAAAAAAAAAAAAAAAAAAAATAAAAAAAAAAAAAAAAAAAAAAAAAAAAAAAAAAATATATATATATATATATATATATATATAT
>NC_091550.1:25730392-25734564 GCF_042767895.1 Penaeus vannamei | reverse complement strand
ATCATAATTAGCAGAATTTTATCAGAAATCATCATAATCATCCCATAAACTCGAAAAAGGGGGGTTTTCGACCATATTCTCTAAAGGCTATATATCGCTAGATTTCGCCGTTTTTCGATTTTTATACTTTTAGCCTTTTTTCATTATGGATGGGCTTTATAATTATCATCATCATCATTATTATCATTAATATCATTAATATCATCATTATCGTAATTATCGCCACAATTACCCTTAATATAAAAATTATAATAGTTATTATCTTAATTACTAATGTTATTTTCCTCATTATAACTGTTTTTATAATGATAATAACAATAATGATAATTTTAGAAATATTAACAGCAACAATAATAATTGTAATAACAATAATAGCGATATTATGATTATTTCCATTATTATTATTATTAATTATTATCATTATCGTCATCATTATTGTTATCATGAAAATCATTAGAATATTGTTGATTATTGCTATTATTGCATTAATTACGCAAAAAATCATTATAATTATCATTTTATTATAATTTTCCTAATTAATATCATAATTATCCTAATTATTATCATCATTATTATCATTATTGTCATTATTTTTATGATTATTATCATTATAGGCATTATAATGATTATCATCATTATTATTATCATTATTGCAGTTATAATAAATATTATGCTCTTCTTACAGCTATATTCATCATTATAACTATTTTTATAATGATAGTAGCAAAAATGATAATTTTAGAAATAATAATGACAAGAGTAATAATTATAATGACAATGATAATGATGTTATTATTATTTCCATTGTCATTATTAGTATGAAAACTATTGGAATAGAGTTGATTATTGTTCTTATTGCAGTTATTATCAAAATTATCATTATAATTATGATTTTATCATTATTATCATTATTATTGTCATTATCATTGTCATTATCATCATAATTATCATCATTATTGTATATAATGAAGGAATTATCATGAAAATCATCACAAATACCTGAATTAATGTTAAAATCCTCATAGTTACCAATAAAAAGCGAAATATTTATTTTTTTTCGATGTTTCTCTTATACGCTAGATTTTGCCGCATTTTTGACTTCTGGGATTTTATTATTTTTGGCCTTCATTTCATTATAAATGCACTGGATAATAATTATTATCATCATTATTATCATTATCTTTATGATTATTATCATTATAGTCATTTATTATGATCATTCTTATCATCATAATTGCAGTTATAAGGATTATTATGCAATTTTTTATAGCTGTTTTCATCATTATAACTAATTTTATAATAATAATAGCAATAATGATAATTTTAGAAATAATAATGACAATATTAATAATTATAATGACAATGATAATGGTGTTTTTATTATTTCTATTGTCATTGTTAGTATGAAAAATATTGGAATAGAGTTGATCATTGCTCTTATTGCAGTAATTAACAAAATTATCATTATAATTATGATTTTATCATTATTATCATTATTATTGTCATTATCATCATATCATACGCTAGATTTTGCCGTTTTTTCGACTTATGAGATTTTATAACTTTTGGCCTTCATTTCATTATAAATGGACTGGATAATAATTATTATCATCATTATCATTATTAGTCATTATTTTTTTATATATTATCATTATAGTCATTATCATCAAGATTATCATCATTATTATCATTATTGCTGTTATAATGATTATTTTGCTAATTATTATAGTTATTTTCATTATAAATATTCTTATAATGAAAATAACAATAATGATAATTTTAGAAATAATAATGGCAATAGTAATAATCATAATGACAATGATAATGATATTATCATTTCTATTGTCATTATTAGTATGAAAATTATTGGAATAGAGTTAATTATTGCTGTAATTATGAAAATTATCATTTTAATTATGATTTTATCATTATTATTGTCATTATCATTGTCATTATCATCATAATTATCATCATTATTGTCAATGGTGAAATCCTCATAATTACCACTAAAAAGCGAAAAAGGTTTTTTTTCGACGTTTCTCTCAAAAGGCTGTAATACGCTAGATTTTGCCTTTTTTCGACTTTTGGGATTTTATTACTTCTGGCCTTTATTTCATTATAAATGGACTGAATAATAATTATTATTCACATTATTATAATTAATGTCATTATTCTCATGATTATTATCATTATAGTCATTATCATCATAAAGTCATTATTATTATCATCATTATTGCAGTTATAATATTTATTATGCTCATTATAATTGCTATTTGCTATTATGATGATAATGACAATGATAATGACAATTATTGTCATTATTATTTCTAAAATTATCATTATTGCTATTATCATTATATAAATAGTTATAATGATAAAAATAGCAATAATAATTAGCATAATAATTATTATAACTGCAATAATGATGATAATAATGATAATCATGATGATAATGACTATAATGATAATAATCATGAAAATAATGACAGTAATGATGATAATGATTATTATTCAGTTCATTTATAAGGAAATAAATGTCAGAAGTAATAAAATCCCGTAAGTCGAAAAAAAACCGGCAAAATCTAGCGTATTACAGCCTTTTGAGAGAAACGTCGAAAAAAAACCCTTTATCGCTTTTAATGGTAATTATGAGAATTTTAACATTAATTCAGGTAATTCTGATGATTTTCATGACAATTCCTTTATTATTGAAAATAATGATGATAATTATATTGATAATGACAATGATAATGACAATAATAGTGATAAAATCATAATAATTATAATTTTGATAATTACTGCAATAATTAACTATTATTGTCATTATTATTTCTAAAATTATCATTATTGCTATTATCATTATATAAATAGTTATAATGATAAAAATAGCAATAATAATTAGCATAATAATTATTACAACTGCAATAATGATGATAATAATAATAATCACAATGATAATGACTATAAACATAATAATCATGAAAATAATGACAGTAATGATAATAATGATGATAATAATTATTCAGTCCATTTATAATGAAATAAAGGCCAGAAGTAATAAAATCCCAAAAGTCGGAAAAACGGCAATATCTAGCGTATTACACCCGTTTGAAAGAAACGTCGAGAAACCGCTTTTATGCATTTTAATGGTAATTATGATGATTTTAACATGAATTCAGGTAATTATAAATATTTTCATGATAATTCCTTTATTATTGACAATAATGATGATAATTATGATGATAAGGACAATGATAATGATAATAACAATGATAAAATCATAATTATAATGATAATTTTGATAATTACTGTAATAATAGCAATAATTAACTCTATTCCAATAATTTCCATACTAATAGTGGCAATATAAATAATATCTTTATCATTGTAATTATAATTATTATTTTTCTCATTATTATTTCTAAAATTATCATAATTGCTATTACCATTATATAAACAGTTATAATGATAAAAATTGCAATAATAATTAGCATGATAATAATAATAATAATCATGATGATAATGACTATAATGACAATAATTATCATAACTGCATTAATGGTAATAATAATGATAATCATGATGATAATGACTATAATGATAATAATCATGAATATAATGACAGTAATGATAATGATGATGATAATTATTATTCAGTCCATTAATAATGCGTATTACAGCCTTTTGAGAGAAACGTCTAAAAAACACCTTTTTCGCTCTTTAATGGTAATGATTATTGTTGTTTAACATTGATTCAGGTAATTATGATGATTTTCACGACAATTCCTTTATTTTTGAAAATAATGATGATAATTATGATGATAATGACAAAGATAATGACAATAATAATGATAAAATCATAATTATAATAATGATTTTTAAAATTACTGCAATAATAGCAATAATTAACTGTATTCCAATATTTTTCCTACTAATAATGGCAATAGAAATAATAATATTATTATCATTGTCATTATAATTATTATTATTGTCATTATTATTTCTAAAATTATAATTATTGCTATTATCATTATATAAATAGTTATAATGATAAAAATAGCAATAAAGATTAGCATAATAATTATTATAACTTCAATAATGATGATAATAATAATGATAATCATGATGATAATGACTATAATGATAACAATCATGAAAATAATGACAGTAAT
>NC_091550.1:25717892-25725392 GCF_042767895.1 Penaeus vannamei | reverse complement strand
TTTATATAATGATAATAGCAATAATGATAATTTTAGAAATAATAATGACAATAATTGTCATTATCATTGTCATTATCATCATAATAGCAAATAGCAATTATAATGAGCATAATAAATATTATAACTGCAATAATGATGATAATAATAATGACTTTATGATGATAATGACTATAATGATAATAATCATGAGAATAATGACATTAATTATAATAATGTGAATAATAATTATTATTCAGTCCATTTATAATGAAATAAAGGCCAGAAGTAATAAAATCCCAAAAGTCGAAAAAAGGCAAAATCTAGCGTATTACAGCCTTTTGAGAGAAACGTCGAAAAAAAACCTTTTTCGCTTTTTAGTGGTAATTATGAGGATTTCACCATTGACAATAATGATGATAATTATGATGATAATGACAATGATAATGACAATAATAATGATAAAATCATAATTAAAATGATAATTTTCATAATTACAGCAATAATTAACTCTATTCCAATAATGTTCATACTAATAATGACAATAGAAATGATAATATCATTATCATTGTCATTATGATTATTACTATTGCCATTATTATTTCTAAAATTATCATTATTGTTATTTTCATTATAAGAATATTTATAATGAAAATAACTATAATAATTAGCAAAATAATCATTATAACAGCAATAATGATAATAATGATGATAATCTTGATGATAATGACTATAATGATAATATATAAAAAAATAATGACTAATAATGATAATGATGATAATAATTATTATCCAGTCCATTTATAATGAAATGAAGGCCAAAAGTTATAAAATCTCATAAGTCGAAAAAACGGCAAAATCTAGCGTATGATATGATGATAATGACAATAATAATGATAATAATGATAAAATCATAATTATAATGATAATTTTGTTAATTACTGCAATAAGAGCAATGATCAACTCTATTCCAATATTTTTCATACTAACAATGACAATAGAAATAATAAAAACACCATTATCATTGTCATTATAATTATTAATATTGTCATTATTATTTCTAAAATTATCATTATTGCTATTATTATTATAAAATTAGTTATAATGATGAAAACAGCTATAAAAAATTGCATAATAATCCTTATAACTGCAATTATGATGATAAGAATGATCATAATAAATGACTATAATGATAATAATCATAAAGATAATGATAATAATGATGATAATAATTATTATCCAGTGCATTTATAATGAAATGAAGGCCAAAAATAATAAAATCCCAGAAGTCAAAAATGCGGCAAAATCTAGCGTATAAGAGAAACATCGAAAAAAAATAAATATTTCGCTTTTTATTGGTAACTATGAGGATTTTAACATTAATTCAGGTATTTGTGATGATTTTCATGATAATTCCTTCATTATATACAATAATGATGATAATTATGATGATAATGACAATGATAATGACAATAATAATGATAATAATGATAAAATCATAATTATAATGATAATTTTGATAATAACTGCAATAAGAACAATAATCAACTCTATTCCAATAGTTTTCATACTAATAATGACAATGGAAATAATAATAACATCATTATCATTGTCATTATAATTATTACTCTTGTCATTATTATTTCTAAAATTATCATTTTTGCTACTATCATTATAAAAATAGTTATAATGATGAATATAGCTGTAAGAAGAGCATAATATTTATTATAACTGCAATAATGATAATAATAATGATGATAATCATTATAATGCCTATAATGATAATAATCATAAAAATAATGACAATAATGATAATAATGATGATAATAATTAGGATAATTATGATATTAATTAGGAAAATTATAATAAAATGATAATTATAATGATTTTTTGCGTAATTAATGCAATAATAGCAATAATCAACAATATTCTAATGATTTTCATGATAACAATAATGATGACGATAATGATAATAATTAATAATAATAATAATGGAAATAATCATAATATCGCTATTATTGTTATTACAATTATTATTGTTGCTGTTAATATTTCTAAAATTATCATTATTGTTATTATCATTATAAAAACAGTTATAATGAGGAAAATAACATTAGTAATTAAGATAATAACTATTATAATTTTTATATTAAGGGTAATTGTGGCGATAATTACGATAATGATGATATTAATGATATTAATGATAATAATGATGATGATGATAATTATAAAGCCCATCCATAATGAAAAAAGGCTAAAAGTATAAAAATCGAAAAACGGCGAAATCTAGCGATATATAGCCTTTAGAGAATATGGTCGAAAACCCCCCTTTTTCGAGTTTATGGGATGATTATGATGATTTCTGATAAAATTCTGCTAATTATGATGATTTTCATGATAATCCCATTAATAATGACGATAATAATGATAATTATGACATTAATTAGGATAATTATGATATTAATTAGGATAATTATGACATTAATTAATATAATTATGACATTAATTAGGATACTTATGACATAGATTTGGATAATTATAAAAGAATGATAATTATAATGATAATTTGCGTAATGAATGCAATAATAGCAATAATCAACAATATTCAGATTTTCATGATAATAACAATAATAATAACTATAATGATAATAATAAAAGATAATAATAATAGTAGAAATAATCATAATATCGCTTTTATAGTTATTATAATTATTATTGTTGTTATTATTTCTATAATTATCATTATTGTTTTTATAATTCTAACAATTATAATTAGAATTATAGGGGTTTTTTCGACCATATTCTCAAAAAGCTATATATCGCTAGATTTCACCGTTTTTTTCGACTTTTTTTCAATATATTATTATTGCTTTTCTTTCATTAATTACGCAAATCATCATTATGATTATTATTTTATTATGTTTATCATAATTAATGTCGTAATTATCAAAATTAATGTCATAATTATCATAATTAGTTATGATTATCATTATTATTGTCATCATTAATGAGATTAACATGAAAATCATCAAAATTAGCAGAATTATTGCTGAAATCACCATAAATATCCTTTAAACTGGAAAAGGGGATTTTTCGACCATTCTCTCAAAAGATTACTAGATTTTGCTATTTTTTCGACTTTTCGGATTTTTTTTACTTCTAGCCTTTTTTCATTATGGATAGCCTTCATAATTATCATTATCCTCCTTATTATCATTATTGCCATTAATATCATCATTAATATCATTATTGCCATTAATATCATCATTATCATTATTGTCATTAATATCATCGTTATTATCATTATAGTAATGATCGCCATAATTCCCCCTAATATAATCATTGTAATAGTTATTATCTTAATCATTAATGTCATTTTCATCATTATAACTTTTTCTTATATTGATAATTTTAGAAATAATAACGACAATAATAATAGTTATAATAACAATAATAGCGATATTATGATTATTTCTGTTATTATCTTTATTATCATTATCGTCATTAATATTTTTATTATCATGAAAATTATTAGAATATTGTTGATTATTGCTATTATTGCATGAATTACGCAAATTAGCATTATAATTATCATTTTTTTATAATTATCATAATTAATGTCATAATTATCATTATTGTCATTATTATCATTATTAATGGGATTATCATCAAAATCATTATGATTAGCAGAATTATTGCTAAAATCATCATAATTATCCTTTAAACTCGAAAAAGGGGTGGGGGGGTCAACTTTTCTCTGAAAAGACTTTTTTCATTATGGATGGGCTTTATAATTTTTATCATCATCATTATTATCATTATTGCCAATAATATGATCATTATTGTCATTATAGTAATTATCGCCATAATTGCCCTTAATATAATAATTATTATAAATATCATTTTAATTATTAATGTCATTTACATCATTATAACTATTTTTATAATGATAATAACGGTAATGATAATTTTAGAAATAATAACAACAATAATAATAATTATAATAATAATAAAAGCGATATAATGATGATTTCTATTATATTTTTATTATCATTGTTATTAACATGAAAATCATTAGAATATTGTTGATTATTGCAATTATTGCATTAATAACGCAAATTATCATTTTAATTATGATTTTATTATAATTATCAAAGTTAATGTTATAATTATCATTATTATTGTCATTATTGTCATTATTAATTGCAGAAATTTTGCTAAAATCATCATAATTTTCATTTAAACTCGAAAAAGGTGTTTTTTCCGATTATTTTCTCAAACGGCTATATGTCGGTAGATTTCGCTGTTATTTCGACTCGGGATTTTTTTTTACTTCTAGCCTTTTTTCATTTTGGATGGGCTTTATAATCATTATTATCATCATTAAAATTATCATTATTGTCATTAATATCAACATTATTTTCATTATAACAATTTTTATAATGATAATAGCAATAATGATAATTTTAGAAATAATTATGACAATAGTATTAATCATAATTACAATGATGATGTTATTATCCTTTCTATTGTCATTATTAGTATGAAAATTATTGAAATAGAGTTGATTATTGTTATTATTGCAGTCATCAAAATTTTCATTATAATTAGGATTTTATCATTATTATCATTATTATTGTCATTTTCATTGTCATTATCATCATAATTATCATCATCATTGCATATAATGAAGGAATTATCCTGAAAATCATTACAATTACATGAATTAATGTTAAAATCCTCATAATTGCCAACAAAAAGAGAAAAAGGTTTTTTTCGACGTTTCTCTCAAAAGGCTATAATACGCTAGGTTTTGCCGTTTTTTCCACTTCTAGGATTTTATTACTTTTGGCCTTCATTTCATTATAAATGGTCTGGATAATAATAATTATCATCATTATTATCATTAATGTCATTATTTTTATGATTATTATCATTACAAATATTATCATCATGATTATTATCATTATAATCATTATCATCATGATTATCATCATATCATCATTATTGCAATTATAATGATTATTATGCTAATTAGTATAGCTATTTTCATCATTATAACTATTTTTATAATGATAATAGCAATAACGATCATTTTAGAAATAATAATGACAATAGAAATAATTATAATGACAATGATGATGATATTCTCATGATTACGAATAAAAAGCGAAAAATGTTTTTTTCGACGTTTCTCTCAAAAGGCTGTAATACGTTACTTTTTTCCTTTTTTTCGAATTTTGGGATTTTATTTTTTTTTGCCTTTATTTCATTATAAATGGACTGGATAATAATTATTATCATTACTGTCATTTTTTTATGATTATTATGATAATAGTCATTAGCATCATGATTATCATTTTTATTATCATCATTATTGCAGTTATAATATGCTAATTATTAGCAAAAATAATAATTTTGAAAATAATAATGACAATAGTAATAATTATAATGACAATGTTAATGATATTATTATTTCTATTGTCATTATTATTATGAAAATTATTGTAATAGAGTATATTATTGCTATTATTGTAGTAATTATCAAAATTATCATTACAATTATGATTTTATCATTATCATTATTATTGTTATTATCATCATAATTATCATCATTATTATATAATGACGGAATTATCATGAAAATCACCAGAACTACCTGAATTAATGTTAAAATCCTCATAATTACCAATCAAAAGCGAAAAGGGTTTTTTTCGAAATTTCTCTCAAAAGGCTAGATTTTGCCGTTTTTTTGAGTTTTGGGATTTTAATACTTTTGGCCTTTATTTCATTATAAATGGACTGGATAATAATCATTATCATTATTATCATTACTGCCATTATTTTTATGATTATTATCACTGTAGGCATTATCATCATGATTATCATCATTATTATCACCGTATTGCAGTTATAAAAATTACTATGCTAATTATTATAGCTATTTTCATCATTATAACCATTTTCACAATGATAATAGCAATAATTATAGTTTTAGAAATAATAATGACAATAATGATAATTATAATGACAATGATAATGATATTATTATTTCTATTGTCATTATTAGTATGAAAGTTATTGGATGAAAGTTATTGGAATAATGTTGATTATTGCTGTTATTGCAGTAATTTTAAAAATTATCATTATAATTATGGTTTTATCATTATTATCATTATTATTGTCATTATCATCATAATTATCATCATAATTATCATCATCATTGTATATAATGAAGGATATATCATGAAAATCATCACAATTTCCTGAATTAATCTCAAAATCATCATAATTACCTAAATTAATCTCAAAATCATCATAATTATCATTTAAAAGCGAAAAAGTGTTTTTCGACGTTTCTTTGAAAAGCCAGTAATACGCTAGATTTTGCCTTTTTTTTTCGACTTATAATTATCATTTAAAAGCGAAAAAGGTTTTTTCTCGACGTTTCTCTGCCTTTCTTTCATTATAAATGGACTCTATAATTATTATTATCATCATTATTATCATTATTGTCATTATTCTCATGATCATTATCATTATAGTCATTATTGTCATAATTATCATCATTATTATTTTCATTATTGCAGTTATAATAATCATTATGCTAATTATTATTGTCATTTTCATCATTATAATTATTTTTATAATGATAATAACAATAATGATAATTTTAGAAATAATAATGACAGTAATAATAATTATAAAGACAATGATAATGATATTATTATTTCTATTGCCATTATTAGTATGAAAATGATTAGAATAGACTTAAAAATTGCTATTATTGCAATAATTATCAAAACTATCATTATAATTATCATTTTATCATTATTATCATTATTATTGTCATTATCATCATGATTATCATCAATATGATTAATAATAAAGGAATTATCATGAAAATAATTATAATTACCTGAATTAATGTTAAAATCATCATAATTATCATTTAAAAGCGAAAAGTTTTTTTTTTTTTTTTTTTTGACGTTTCTCTCAAAACGCTATAATACGCTCGATTTTGTCGTTTATTCGACTTTTGGGATTTTACTACTTTTCGCCTTTATTTCATTATAAATGGACTCTATGATTATTATCATCATTATTATCATTATTGTCATTATTCTTATGATTATTATCATTTTAGTCATTATCGTCATAATCCTTATTGCAATTATAATAATTATTATGCTGATTATTATTGTAATTTTCATCATTATAACTATTTTTATAATAATAATAATAAGGATAATTTTAGAAATAATAATGACAGTAATAATAATTATAATGACAATGATAATGATATTATTATTTCTATTGTCATTATTCGAAAATGATTAGAATAGACTTAATCATTGCTATTATTGCAGCAATTATCAAAACTGTCATGATCATTATATTTTTATCATTATTATTGTCATTATCATCATGATTATCATTATGGTTAGTAATAAAGGAATTATCATGAAAATCATCATAATTACCTGGAATAATGTTATAATCATCATAATTATCATTTAAAAG
>NC_091550.1:25694411-25704892 GCF_042767895.1 Penaeus vannamei | reverse complement strand
ATTGTTGTTATTATTTCCAGAATTATCATTATTGTCATTATCATTATTAAAATAATAATAATGATGAAAATGACATTAATAATTAAGATACTGATTATTATAATGACTATATCAAGGGTGATTAGGGCGATAATGACAGTAATGATAATAATGATGATGATAATGACAATAATGATGATAATTATCATTATAAAGCCCATCTATAATGAGAAAAAGGCTAAAAGTAGAAAAATCTCAAAAGTCGAAAACCAGCGAAATCTAGCGAAATACAACCTTTGGAAAGATGATTTTTCTACTTTGAGCCTTTTTTCATTATAGATGGGCTTTCTAATGATAATTATCCTTATTGTCATTATCATCATCATTATTATAATTACTGTCATTATCGCCCTGATCACCCTTAATATAGTCATTATAATAATCATCATCTTAATTATTAATGTCATTTTTATCATTATAATTATTTTAATAATGATAATGACAAAAATGATAATTCTGGTAATAATAACAACAATAATAAGGATTATAATAACAATAATAACCGTGTTATAATTACTTCTATTATTATTTCTGTTATCATTGTCGTTATTATTATTAGGAAAAAAAGAATAGTGTTGATTATTGCTATTATTGCAATCATTAGCAAATCGTCATTATAAGTATCATTGTATAATTACTATCATAATTGTTGTCCTAATTACTCTCGTAATTATGATTATTATCGTCATTATTGTCATTACTGATGGGGTTATCATCAAAACCATCATAATTAGCTGAATTAATGCTAAGATCATCATAATCATCCTTTAAACTCTAAAAAAAAAAAAAAAGGGTTTTCGACTCATCTCTGCAAAGGATGTATTTCGCTAGATTTTGTCGGTTTTTCGACTTTTAAGATTTTTCTACTTTTAGCCTTTTTCTCATTACAGATGGGCTTTCTAATGATAATTATCATCATTATTGTCATTATCATCATCATTATTATCATTACTGTCATTATCGCCCTAATCACCCTTAAAAGTCATTATAATAATCATCATGTTAATTATTAATGTCATTTTCATCATTATAATTGTTTTAATAATGATAATGACAATAATGATAATTCTGGAAATAATAACAACAATAATAAGGATTGTAATAACAATAATTGCCGTGTTATTATTACTTCTATTATTATTTGTTATAATTGTCGTTATTATTATTAGGAAAATCATTAGAATAGTGTCGATTATTGCTATTATTTCAATTATTAGGCAAAGCATTATAATTATTATTGTATAATTACTATCATAATTAATGTCATATTTACTCTCATAATTATCATTATTATCGTCATTATTGTCATCATTGATTCGGTTATCATCAAAATCATAATTAGCAGAATTATTGCTAAGATCATCATAATCATCCTTTAAACTCGAAAAAGGGGGTTTTGGACTCATCTCTCCAAAGGCTATATTTCGCTAGATTTCCCCGGTTTTTCGACTTTTGGGATTTTTCTACTTTTAACCTTTTTCTTATTATAGATGGGCTTTCTTATGATAATTATCATCATTATTGTCATTATCACCATCATTATTATCATTACTGTCATTATCGCCCTAATCACCCTTAATATAGTCATTATGATAATCATCATCTTAATTATTAATGTCATTTTCATCATTATAATTATTTTAATAATGATAATGACAATAATAATAATTCTGGAAATAATAACAACAATAATAAGGATTATAATAACAATAACAGCCGTATTAAAATTACTTCTATTATTATTTCTGTTATCATTGTGGTTATTATTATTAGGAAAATCATTAGAATAGTGTTGATTATTGCTATTATTGCAATTATTAGGCAAATCATCATAATTATCATTTTATAATTATTATCATAATTATTTTCTTAATTACTATCGTAATTATCATTATTATCGTCATTATTCTAATTATTGATGGGGTTATCATCAAAATCGTCATAATTAGCAGAATTATTGCTAAGATCATCATAATCATCCTTTAAACACGAAAGAGAGGGGTTTTCGACTCATCTCTGCAAAGGCTGTATTTCGCTAGATTTCGCTGCTTTTTCGACTTTTGAGATTTTTCTACTTTTAGCCTTTTTCTCATTATAGATGGGCTTTCTAATGATAATTATCATCATTATTGTCATTATCATCATTATTATCATTGCTGTTATTATCGCCCTAATCACCCTTAATATAATCATTATAATAATCATCATCTTAATTATTAATGTTATTTTCATCATTATAATTATTTTTACAAACATCGGTAGGGATGTACACAGCAATAAGAGACATGAAGCCCAAAGACAGCTTCAGTCTCATCACCATTATATGCTCATCGACTGGAGTGACCTCTACCACCGAGGGCTGGAGCCTACCGGAGACAGCTATGGCTACTCCCTGGAGATGGTGACCATCGCTGCGGCCTGACCAGTAATAGGTGTAGCCACCTACACTGGTCGTGCTGCTTCCAGGTTTTCTCACCTCTGAGAGAGCAGCCTCCCCAGTTCCTTCGATAACAGGGGTAACCAATCATCCTGACGTAAAGAGCGGACGTTCCAAGCCCCCACCCTGACTTCCCGCCTGAGGTTAACCCTCGGGCAGTCGCTCCGGGTGGATGCCACCTCTGCCACCCACGCCGACGCTGCCCCCCCCCCCCCAAAAAAAAAGGCGGCAGGCTGCGGGACCCTTCATCCACCTGTGGGGTTCCCTAGGTCTTTCCCCACAAGCTTCATATTGGGCTGGCGGCTCCCAGGACGCAGGCAGGACGAGGAGCTCCCGTTCCTATTCCGCGCCCCAGCAGTCACCCTCCCAACGGGGCCCGCAGCGCACCTCTCTCGCTGGGTAGGAGGGACATTACCCCTCCCACCAGCATTTCCAATTAAGTGTGACGCTGCCAGTGGCTTATTCTCTGGGGGGGAGGAGGACTGGCAAGGCCCACCTCCCCCGAGCCTCCCATTGACCCCAGGGGGCTTAGGGGCAGGAGTTAGTACAGGGCCAGGGCGTGTCCACACGCCAGTGGGCCATGACCCTGTACCTCTGGGGCCTCCTGCTGCTCCGAGATCCCCTACAGTTCAGCCTGGGACTGCAAGGTGCCAGTTTCCATAGGTGGCCACAAGGAGGCACTGCAGAAGTCTCGATGATGGAGAGGCTATGAACTGGCAGGGGAAACTTATGCAGTGCTGCTCCCTTTTTCGCACAAGGCTAGCCAGCGGCGGCAGCTGCAAGCGAGAAGGCATGCAAGCACTAAACACTATCTAGTCTGTAACACGCTAGATTTTGCCGTTTTTTCGACTTTTGGGATTTTATTACTTCTGACCTTTAATTCATTATAAATGGACTGAATGATAATTATTATCATCATTATTATCATTACTGTCATCATTTCTATGATTATTATCATTATAGTCATTATCATCATGATTATCATTATCATTATCATCATTATTACAGTTATAAAAATCATTATTGCTATTTTTATCATTATAACTATTTATATAATGATAATAGCTATAATGATGATCTTAGAAATAATAATGGCAATAATAGTAATAATTATAATGACAATGATGATGTTATTATTATTTCTATTGCCATTATTAGTATGAAAATTATTGGAATAGAGTTAATTATTGCTATTATTGCAGTAATTATCAAGATTATCATTATAATTATGAATTTATCATTATTATCATTATTATTGTCATTATCATTGTCATTATCATCAGTATTGTCAATAATAAAGAAATTATCATGGAAATCATCATAATTACCTGAATTAATGTTAACATCCCCATAATTACCATTAAAAAGCGAAAAGGTTTTTTTTCGACGTTTCTCCCAAAAGGCACTAGATTTTCCGTTTTTTTTTCTTATTTTGGGATTTTATTACTTCTGGCCTTTTTCGTTATAAATGGACTGAATGATAATTATTATCATTATTAATACTGTCATTTTGATGATTATTAACCATAATGATGATAATCATGAGGATAATGACAATAATAATAATAATGATAAAATGATAATTATAATGATAGGTTTGATTATTAATGCAATAATTAAGTCTATTCTAATACTTTTCATACTAATAATGACACTAGAAATAATAATAATATCATTTGTCATTGTCATTATAATCATTATTACTGTCATTAGTATTTCTAAAATTATCATTTTTGTTTTATCATTATAAAAATAGTTATAATGATGAAAAGGACAATAATAATTAGCATAATTATTATAACTGCAATAATTATAATAATAATGATGATAATTATGACGATAATGACTATAATGATAATCATAAGAAGTAGCAAAATCCCAAAAGTCGAAAAAACGGCAAAATCTAGCGTATTACATCCTTTTGAGAGAAACGTCGAAAAAAAACATTTTTTCGCTTTTGAATGATAGTTATGATGATTTTAACGTTAATTCAGGTAATTATGATGATTTTCATGATAATTCCTTCATTATTAACCATAATGATGATAATCATGATGATAATGACAATGATAATGATAAAAATGATAAAATGATAATTATAATGATAGTTTTGATAATTACTGCAATAATACAGTCTATTCTAATCATTTTCATACTAATAATGACAATAGAAATAATAATAATATCAGTATCATTCATTATAATTATTATTACTGTCTTTATTATTTATAGAATTATCATTATTGTTATTATCGTTATAAAAATAGTTATAATGATGAAAATGACAATAAAAATTAGCATAATAATTATGATAATAATGATAATGATAATTATGACGATAATGACTATAATGATAATCATAAGAATCATGACAATAATGATAATAATGATAATAGTAATCATAGAGTCCATTTATAATTAAATAAAGGCGAAAAGTAGTAAAATCCCTAAAGTCGAAAAAAACGGTAAAATCTAGCGAGAAACGAGAGAGAAACGTCGAAAAAAAACTTTTTTGCTTTTAAATGATAATTATGATGATTTTAACATTAATTCAGGTAATTATGATGATTTTCATGATGATAATCATGATGATAATGACAATAATAATGATAAAATGATAATTACACCTATAGTTTTGATAATTACTGCAATAATAGCAATAATTAAGTCTATTTTAATCATTTTCATACTAATAATGACAATACAAATTATAATAATATCATTATCATTATCATTATCATTATTATTACTGTTATTATTATTTCTAAAATTATCATTATTGTTATTATCATTATAAAAATAGTTTTAATGATGAAAATGACAATAATAATAATTATCATAACAGCAATAATGATATCAATAATAATGATAATTATGACGATAATGACTATAATGATAATAATCATAAGAATAATGACAATAATGATAATTATGATGATAATAAGAATCATAGTCTATTTATAATGAAATAAAAGCGAAAAGTAGTAAAATCCCAAAAGTCGAAAAAACAGTAAAATCTAGCGTATTACAGCATTTTGAGAGAAACGTTCCAAAAAAAAAAAAAACTTTTTCGATTTTAAATGATAATTATGATGATTTTAACATTAATTCAGGTAATTATGATGATTTTCATATTTCTTGATAATGATGATAATGACAATAATAATGATAATAAAGATAAAATAATTATAATGATAGTTTTGATAATTACTGCAATAATAGCAATAATTAAGTCTATTAAAATTCATGATGAAAATATGATAAAAATGATAAAAACAACAATAACCAAATATTTCATTAGGAATATTAGAAAATAAAATAAAATAAAATAAAAGAAAAACAAAAGAAAACAAAAGAAAGAAAGAAAGAAAAAGTCCACAAATTATGTTATCACCATTCTCTATGTTTTTCTTTTGTAGTCTCCATTATTCTGTGTTTGAAAGGAAATTAGAAAACGGGGAGTGAATAATTCTACATTTCTTTACTTCCACGCATCCTCTGAACTTGATATACGTAATCATACATAAGAACTGTTGATTTCTGATCGCTGTTTGGTATATATGATGAGATTATCACCACTATCATAACTGTTATCATGACTAGTAGTATTGTTTTCATTATAAGCATTATTGTTTTTAACATCATCATTGTTTATATTGTTATCACGACTATTATTAGTTAATATTATGCTAGTGATGTTTTATGTGTCATAACAGTAGTAGTGATATTTGTCATAACAGTAGTAGTGATATTTGTCATAACAGCAGTAATATTATCATAAAGATGCAATTCTGCTGATGAAAGTATTAATAATAATAATAGTGATAATAGTAAATGCATATATATATATGTATATATATATATATATATATATATATATATATATATATATATATATATATATATATATGTATATATATGTATATATATATGTATATATATATATATATATATGTATATATATATATATATATATATATATATATATATATATATATATATATATATATATGTATATATATATACAAGTTTCTCCTATGTAGTCTCAGAATCCTTGTTTTCTTATTCATACTGCGTTCAAAGAAAACAGTGATCTTTGTCTCATGTTCTATTTCTTTTCTCTCTCTCTTTCTCTCTTCTTCTCGTGTCTTTCTTTTAAGAGATCTCTATATTATGATTCAAATGTATAATTGGAAAAAGGCGTCACCACTGAAATGACGAAAACTAACCTTATAGCCTTAAATATATTTAATTAGCAAATTAATAATATCGAAGCTATTTCATTTTCAAAATAAATTTTAAAAAATAATATAAGGAGGTGAGATTCACAGGGGAGCTGCGGGAATACTGACCAAATTCTCCACTGCGCATGCGCGGGGTCTCTCGTATACTTACTGTTCCTGTTCATCTCGCCCGTGACGTCACGGCCAGTGTAATTATCAAAACTATCATTAGAATTATCATTTTATCATTATTATTGTCATTATCATCATTATTATCATCATTATGGTTAATGATAAAGGAATTATCATGAAAATCATCATAATTACCTGAATTAATGTTAAAATCATTATAATTATCATCTAAAAGCGAAAAATGATTTTTCGACGTTTCTCTCAAAAGGCTGTAATACGCTAGATTTCGCAATTTTTCGACTTTTGGGATTTTACTTCTTTTTGCCTTTATTTCATAAATGGATTCTATAATAACAATAACAATAATGATAATTTTAGAAATAATAATGACAGTAATAATAATTATAATGACAATGATAATGATACTATTATTTCTATTGTCATTATTAGTATGAAAATTATTAGAATAGCCTTAATTATTGCTATTATTGCAGTAATTATCAAACCTATCGTTATTATCATCATTATGATTATCATAATTATGGTTAATAATAAAGGAAATATCATGAAAATCATCATAATTACCTGAATTAATGTTAAAATCATCATGATTATCATTTAAAAGCGGAAAAAGGCTTTTTTCGACGTTTCTCTGAAAAGGCTGTAATACGCTAGATTTTCCCGTTTTTTCGGCTTTTGGGATTTTACTACTTTTCGCCTTTATTTCATTATAAATGGACTCTATGATTATTATTATTATCATTATTATCATTATTATCATTATTCTCATGATTATTATCATTATAGTCATTATTGTCATAATTATCTTTATTATTATTTTCATTATTGCAGCTAAAATAATCTTTATGCTAATTATTATTGTCATTTTCATCATTATAACTATTATTATAATGATAATAATAATCATAATTTCAGAAATAATAATGACAGTAATAATAATTATAATTACAATGATATTGATAATCGTATTATTTCTATTGTCATTACTAGTATGAAAATCATTAGAATAGACTTAATTATTGCTATTATTGCAGTAATTATCAAAACTATCATTATAATGATCTTTTTACCATTATCATTATTATTGTCATTATCATGATGATTATCATCATTATGGTTAATAGTAAAGGAATTATCATGAAATCATCATATTACCTGAATTAATGTTAAAATCAACATAATTATCATTTAAAAGCGAAAAAGTTTTGGCGTTTCTCTCAAAAGTCTGTAATACGCTAAATTTTGTCATTTTTTCAACTTTTGGAATTTTACTACTTTATTTCATTATAAATGGAGTCTATGATTATTATTATCCTCATTATTATCATTATTGTCGTTATTCTTATGATTATTATCATTATAGTCATTATCGTCATAATTATCATTATTATTATTGCAGTTATAATAATTATTATGCTAATTATTATTGTCATTTTCATCATTATAACTATTTTTATAATGATAGTAACAATAATGATAATTTTTGATATAATAATGACAGTAGTAATAATTGTAATGACAATGATAATAATGTTATTATTTCTATTGTCATTATTAGTATGAAAATGATTAGAATAGACTTAATTATTGCTATTATTGCAGTAATTATCAAAACTATCATTATAATTTTCATTTTATCATTATTATCATTCTTATCGTCATTATCATCATGAATATCATCAATATGGTTAATAATCAAGGAATTACCATGAAAATCATCATAATTACCTGAATTAAGGTTAAAATTATTATAATTATCATTTAAATTCGAAAAAGGGTTATTTTGGACGTTTCTCTCAAAAAGATGTAATAAGCTAGATTTTGCCGTTTTTTCGACTAATTATTGCTATTATTGCAGTAATTATCAAAATTATCATCATAATTATCATTTTATCATTATTATCGTTATTATTCTCATTATCATCAATATTATCATTATGGTTAATAATAAAGGAATTATCATGAAAATCATCATAATTACCTGAGTTAATGTTAAAATCATCCTAATTGTCATTTAAAAGCGAAAAGTATTTTTTTCGACTTTTGGATAGATTTTTACCGTTTTTTCGACTTTTGGGATTTTACTACTTTTCGCCTTTATTTTATTATAAATGGACTCTATGATTATTATTATCATCATTATTGTCATTATTCTTATGATTATTATCATTATAGTCATTATTGTCACAATTATCATTATTATTATCATTATTTCATGTATAATAATTATTATGCTAATTATTATTGTCATTGTTATCATTATAACTATTTTTATAATGATAATAGCAAGAATGATAATTCTAGAAATAATAAGGACAGTAATGATGATTATAATGACAATGATAATGATATTATTATTATTATTTCCATTAGCATTTTTAGTATGAAAATGATTAGAAGAGACTTAATTACTGCTATTATTGCAGTAATTATCAAAACTATCATTATAATCATCATTTTATCATTATTATCATTATTATTGTCATTATCATCATGATTATCATCATTATGGTTAATAATAAAGTAATTATTATGAAAATAATAATAATTACCTGGATTAATGTTAAAATCATCATAATAATCACTTAAAAGCGAACAATATTTTTTCGACGTTTCTTTCAAAAGAATACGCTAGATTTTGCGGTTTTTTCGACTTTTGGGATTTTACTACTTTTCGCCTTTAAGTCATTATAAATTGATTCTATGATTATTATTATCATCATTATCATCATCTTTGTCATTATTCTTATGATTATTATCATTATAGTCATTATCGTCATAATTATCATTATTATTATTATCATTATTGCAGTTATAATAACTAATATGCTCATTATTATTGTCATTTTCAGCATTATAACTATTTTTATAATGATAACAATAATGATAATATTAGAAATAATAACGACATTAATGATAATTATAATGACATTAATGATAATTATAATGACAATGATAATGATATTATTATTATTTCTATTGTCATTATTATTATGAAAATTATTAGAATAGAGTTAATTATTGATATTATTACAGTAATTATCAAATTTATTATTATAATTATCATTTTATCATAATTATCATTATTATTGTCATTATCATCATGATTATAAAGACAATAATGATGATAATAATCATTATAAAGCCAATCTATAATGAGAAAAAGGCTAAAAGTAGAACAATCCCATAAGTCAATAAACCGGCGAAATCTAGCGAAATACAGCCTTAGGAGAGATGAATCGAAAACCTCCCTTTTTCGAGTTTAAAGGATGATTATGATGATCTTAGCAATGATTCTGGTAATTATGATGATTTTGATGATAATCATCATAATTACCAGAATCATTGCTAAGATCACTGTCCTTATTATTTCTAGAATTATCATTCTTGCTATTATCATTATAAAAATAGTTATAATGATAACAATGGCAATAATAATTAGCACAATAATTATTATACATGAAATAATGATAATGATAATGATAATTATGACAATAATGACAATAATGATAATAATCATAAGAATAATGACAATAATGATGATAATAATAATCATAGAGTCCATTTATAATGAAATAAAGGCGAAAAGTAGTAAAATCCCAAAAGTCGAAAAAACGGCAAAATCTATC
>NC_091550.1:25686911-25689411 GCF_042767895.1 Penaeus vannamei | reverse complement strand
CTATAATGATAATAATCATAAGAATAACGACAATAATGATAATAATGATGATAATAATAATCATAGACTCCATTTATAATGAAATAAAGGCGGAAAGTAGTAAAATCCCAAAAGTCGAAAAAAACGGCAAAATCTCGCCTTTTGAGAGAAACATCGAAAAAAAACTTTTTCGCTTTTAAATGATAATTATAATGATTTTAACATTAATTCTGGTAATTATTATTATTTTCATAATAATTACTTTATTATTAACCATAATGATGATAATCATGATGATAATGAAAATTATAAAGATAATGATAAAATGTTAATTAAAATGATAGTTTTGATAATTACTGCAATAATAGCAATGATCAAGTCTATTCTAATAATTTTCATACTAATAATGACAGTAGAAATAATAATATCATTATCATTGTTATTATAATTATTATTACATTGTTATTTCTGAAATTATTATTATTGTTATTACCATTATAAAAATAGTTATAATGATGAAAATAACAATAATAATTAGCATAATAATTATTATAACTTCAATAAAGATTTATAATGATAGTGATAATTATGATGATAATTACTATAATGATAATCATAAGAATAATGACAATAATGATAATGATGATAATAATAACCATAGAGTCCATTTATAATGAAATAAAGGCGAAAAGTAGTAAAGTTCCAAAAGTTGAAAAAATGACCAAAAATTTAGCGTATTACAGACTTTTGAGAGAAACGCCCAAAAGAACTTTTTCGCTTCTTAATGATAATTATGATGATTTTAACATTAATTCAGGTAATATGATGATTTCATGATAATTCCTTTACTATTAACCATAATGATGATAATCATCATGATAATGACAATAATAATGATAATGGTAAAAAGATCATTATAATGATAGTTTTGATAATTACTGCAATAATAGCAATAATTAAGTTTATTCTAATGATTTTCATAGTAGTAATGGCAGTAGAAATAATACGATTATAAATATCATTGTCATTATAATTATTGTTACTGTCATTATTATTTCTGAAATTATGATTATTGTTATTATCATTATGATAATAGTTATAATGATGAAAATGACAATGATAATTAGCATAATAATTATTATAGCTGCAATAATGAAAATAATAATAATGATAATTATGACGCCTTTTTCCAATTATACCTTTGAATCGTAATATAGAGATCTCTTAAAAGAAAGACACGAGAAGAAGAGAGAAAGAGAGAGAGAAAAGAAGTAGAACATGAGACAAAGATCAATGTTTTCTTTGAACGCAGTATACATAAGAAAACAAGGATTCTGAGACTACATAGGAGAAACTTGTATATATGCATTTACTATTATCACTATTATTATTATTATTATTACTTTCATCAACAAAATTGCATCATTATGATAATATTACTGGTGTTATGACAAATATCACTACTACTGTTATGACAAATATCACTACTACTGTTATGACACATAAAACATCACTAGCATAATATTAACTAATAAGAGTCGTGATAACAATATAAACAATGATGATAAAAACAATACTGCTTGTAATGATAACAATACTACTAGTCATGATAACAGTTATGATAGTGGTGATAATCTCATCATATATACCAAACAGCGATCAGAAATCAACAGTTCTTATGTATGATTACGTATATCAAGTTCAGAGGATGCATGGAAGTAAAGAAATATAGAATTATTCACTCCCCGTTTTCTAATTTCCTTGCAAACACAGAAAAATGGAGACTACAAAAGAAAAACATAAAGAATGGTGATAACATAATTTGTGGACTTTTTTTTTCTTTCTTTCTTTTGTTTTTCTTTTATTTTATTTTATTTTATTTTCTAATATTCCTAATGGAATATGTGGTTATTGTTGATTTTATCATGTTTTTATCATATTTTCATCATGAATTTTATTAGAATAGACTTAATTATTGCTATTATTGCAGTAATTATCAAAACTATCATTATAATTATCATTTTATCATTATTATCATTATTATTGTCATTATCATCATTATCAGGAAATATGAAAATCATCATAATTACCTGAATTAATGTTAAAATCATCATAATTATCATTTAAAATCGAAAAAGTTTTTTTTTTTTTTTTTTGGAACGTTTCTCTGAAAATGCTGTAATACGCTACATTTTGCCGTTTTTTTTCGACTTTTGGGATTTTACTACTTTTCGCTTTTATTTCATTATAAATAGACTATGATTCTTATCATCATTATTATCATTATTGTCATTATTCCTATGATTATTATCATTATAGTCATTATCGTCATAATTATCATTATTATTGATATCATTATTGCTGTTATGATAATTATTATGCTAATTATTATTGTCATTTTCATCATTATATCTATTTTTATATTGATAATAACAATAATGATAATTTTAGAAATAATAATGACAGTAATAATAATTATAATGATAATGATAATGATATTATTATTATTTGTATTGTCATT
>NC_091550.1:25664411-25674411 GCF_042767895.1 Penaeus vannamei | reverse complement strand
TCATGATTATCATTATTATTATCATCATTATTGCAGTTATAATAATTATTATGCTAATTATTATTACTTTTTTATCATTCTAACTATTTATATAATGATAATAGCAATAATGGTGATCTTAGAAATAATAATGACAATAATAATAATTATAATGACAATGATAATGATGTTATTATTATTTCTATTGCCATTATTTGTATGGAAATTATTGGAATAGAGTTAATTATTGCTATTATTGCAGTAATTATCAAGATCATCATTATAATCATGACTATCTTTATTATCATTATTATTGTCATTATCATTGTCATTATCATCATAATTATCCACATTATTGTCAATAATAAAGGAATCACCATGGAAATCATCATAATTACCTGAATTAATGTTTAAATCCTCACAATTACCATTAAAAAGTGAAAAGTTTTTTTTTTGACATTTCTTTTCAAAAGGCTGTAATACACTAGATTTTGCCGTTTTTTTCGACTATTGGGATTTTATTACTTCTGGCCTTCATTCTAAAATTATCATTATTGCTATTATCATTATAAAAATAGTTATGATGATGAAAATAGCTATAATAATGAGCATAATAATCATTATAACTGCAATAATTTTGATAATAATGATGATAAGAACAATGATAATGACACTAATAATGATAATAATGATAAAATCATAATTATAATGATAATTTTGATAATTACTGCAATAATAGCAATAATCAACTCTATTCCAATAATTTTCATATAATAATGACAATAGAAATAATAATATCATTATCATTGTCATTATAATTATTGCTATTGTTATTATTATTTCTAAAATTATTATTATTGCTATTATCATTATAACAATACTTATGATGATGAAAATAGCTATAATAATGAGCATAATCATCATTATAACTGCAATAATGATGATAATCATGATGATAATGACTATAATGATAATAATCATAAGAATAATTACAGTAATGATAATAATGAGGTTTTTAATTATTATCCAGTCCATTTATAATGAAATAAAGGCCAAAGTAATAAAATCCCAGAATTCGAAAAAACTGCAAAATCTAGCGTAGATACAGCCTTTTCAGAGAAACGTCGGAAAACATTTTTAGTTTTTTATTGGTAATTATGAGGATTTTAACATTAATTCAGGTAATTGTGATGATTTTCATGATAATTATTTCATTATATGCAATAATGATGATAATTATGATGATAATGACAATGATAATGACAATAATAATGATGATAATAATAAAATCATAACTATAATGATAATTTTGATAATTACTGCAATAATACCAATAATCAACACTATTCCAATAATTTCCAGACTAATAATGACAATAGAAATAATAATAACATCATTATCCTTGTCATTATAACTATTACTATTGTCATTATTATTTTTAAAATTATCATTATTGCTATTATCATTATAAAAATAGTTATGATGATGAAAATAGCTATAATAATGAGCATAATCATCATTATAACTGCAATAATGATGATTATAATAATGATGATAATCATGATGATAATGCCTATAATGATAATAATCATAAAAATCATGACAGTAATGATAATAATGATGATAACAATTATTATCCATCCAGTCCATTTATAATGAAATATAGGCAAAAATTATAAAATCCCAGAAGTCGAAAAAAAAAACGGAAAATCTAGCCTTTTGAGATAAACGTCGAAAAAAAAACCCTTTTCGGTTTTTATTGGTAATTATGAGGATTTTAACATTAATTCAGGTAATTGTGATGAATTTCATGATAATTCCTTCATTATATGATATTATGATGATAATTATGATGATAATGACAATGATAATGAATATAACAATGTTAATAATGATAAAATCATAATTATAATGATAATTTTGATAATTACTGCAATAATAGCAATAATCAACTCTATTCCAATAATTTTCAGATTAATAATGACAACTGAAATAATATCATTATCATTGTCATTATAATTACTACTATTGTCATTATTATTTCTAAAATTATCATTATTGCTATTATCATTATAAAAATAGTTATGATGATGAAAATAGCTATAATAATTAGCATAATAATCATTATAACTGCAATAATGATAATAATAATGATAATGATGATGATAATAACTATAATGATAATAACCATAAGAATAATGGCAGTAATGGTAATAATGATGATAATAATTATCATCCAGTCCATTTATAATGAAATGAAGCCCAAAAGTAATAAAATCCCAACAGTCGAAAAAACGGCAAAATCTAGCGTATTACTTTTTATTGGTAATTATGAGGATTTTAACATCAGTT
This sequence comes from Penaeus vannamei, assembly GCF_042767895.1. Lineage (NCBI taxonomy): Eukaryota > Metazoa > Arthropoda > Malacostraca > Decapoda > Penaeidae > Penaeus > Penaeus vannamei. The sequence goes on along the minus strand of NC_091550.1, from coordinate 25,672,080 downwards.
TAGGTAATTCTGATGATTTTCATGATAATTCTTTCATTATATGCAATAATGATAATAATTATGATGATAATGGCAATTATAATGACAATAATAATGATAAAATCATAATTATGATGATAATGACAATGACAATGACAATAATAATGATGAAATCATAATTACAATGATAATTTTGATAATTACTGCAATAATAGCAATAATCAACTCTATTCCAATAATTTTCAGACTAATAATGAGAAAAGAAATAATAATAAAATCATTATCATTGTCATTATAATTATTACTATTGTCATTATTATTTCTAAAATGATCATTAATACTATTATCATTATAAAAATAGTTATGATGATGAAAATAGCTATAATAATTAGCATAATAATCATGATAATGATGATAATCATGATGATCATGACTATAATGATAATAATCATAAGAATAATGACAGTAATGATAATAATGATGATAATAATTATTATCCAGTCTATTTATAATGAAATAAAGACCAAAAGTAATAAAATCTCAGAAGTAAAAAAAAAAAAAAACGGCAAAATCTAGCCTATTACAGCCTTTTGAGAGAAACGTCGAAAAAAACCATTTTTCGCTTTTTATTGGTAATTATGAGGATTTTAACATTAATTCAGGTAATTGTGATGATTTTCATGATAATTCCTTCATTATATGCAATAATGATTATAATTATGATGATAATGACAATGATAATGACAAAAATAATGATAAAATCATAATTATAATGATAATTTTGATAATTACTGCAATAATAGCAATAATCAACTCTATTCCAATAATTTTTAGACTAATAACAACAATAGAAATAATTATATCATTATCATTGTCATTATAATTATTACTATTGTCATTATTATTTCTAAAATTATCATTATTGCTATTATCATCATAAAAATCATTATGATGATGAAAATAGCTATAATGATTAGCATAATAATCACTATAACTGCAATAATGATGATAATGATGATAATCATGATGATAATGACTATAATGATAATAATCATATAAATAATGACAGTAATGATAATAATGTTGATAATAATTATTATCCAGTCCATTTATAATGAAATAAAGGCCAAAGGTAATAAAATCCCAGAAATAAAAAAACGGCAAAATCTAGCGTATTATAGACTTTTGAGAGAAATGTCGAAAGAAACCCATTTTCGCTTTTTATTGGTAATTATTAGAATTTTAACATTAATTCAGGTAATTGGGATGATTTTCATGATGATTCCTTCATTATACACAATAATGATGATAATTATGATGATAATGAGAATGATAATGACAATAATAATGATAATAATGATAAAATAGTAATTAAGTTAATTTTGATAATTACTGCAATAATAGCAATAATCAACTGCATTCCAATAATTTTCAGACTAATAATGATAATTCTGAAAATAATAAGAACAGTAATTATAATAATAATAGCCGTGTTATAATTACTTTTATTATTAATATTGTTATTATTGTCGTTATTATTATTAGGAAAAAAGAATAGTGTTGATTATTGCTATTTTTGCAATTATTAGGCAAATAATCATTATAATTATCATTGTATAATTATTATCATAATTATTGTTCTAATTGCTCTCATAATTATCATTATTATCGTCATTATTCTCTTTATTGATGGGGTTATCATGTAAATCTTCATAATTAGCAGAATTATTGCTAAGATCATAATCATCCTTTAAACTCGAAAAAGGGGAGTTTTCTACTCATCTCTCCTGAGGCTGTATTTCGCTAGATTTCGCCGGTTTTTCGACTTTTGGGATTTATCTACTTTTAGCCTTTTTCTCATTATAGATGGACTTTATAATGATAATTATCATCATTATTGTCATTATCATCATCATTATTATCATTACTGTCATTATCGCCCTAATCACCCTTAATATAGTCATTATAATTATCATCATCTTATTCATTTTCATTTGTCATTTTCATCATTATAATTATTTTAATAATAATAATGACAATAATGATAATTCTGGAAATAATAACAATAATAAGGATTATAATAAAAATAATAGCCGTGTTATAATTACTTCTATTTTATTTGTTATCATTGTCGTTATTATTATTAGGAAAATCATTAGAATAGTGTTGATTATTGCTATTATTGCAATTATTAGGCAAATCATCATTATAATTATCATTGTATAATTATTATTATAATTATTGTCCTAATTACTCTCATAATTATCATTATTATCGTCATTATTGTCATTATTGATGGGGTTATCATCAAAATCATCATAATTAGCAGAATTATTGCGAAGATCATCATAATCATCCTTTAGACTCGAAAAAGTGAGGTTTTCGACTCATCTCTCCAAAGGCTGTATTTCGCTAGATTTCGCCGGTTTTTCGACATATGGCATTTTTCTATTCTTAGCCTTTTTCTCATTATAGATGAGCTTTATAATGATAATTATCATCAGTATTGTTATTATCATCATTATTGTTATTATCATCATTATTATCATTACTGTCATTATCGCCCTAATCACCCGTAATATAGTCATTATAATAATCAACATCTTAATTAATGTCATTTTCATCATTATAATTATTTTAATAATGATAATGACAATAATGATAATTCTGGAAATAGTAACAACAATAATAAGGATTATAATAACAATAATAGCCGTGTTATAATTACTCCTATTATTATTTCTGTTATCATTCTCGTTATTATTATTAGGAAAAACATTAGAATAGTGTTGATTATTGCTATTTTTGCAATTAGGTAAATCATCATTATAATTATCATTGTATAATTATTATCATAATTATTGTCCTAATTGCTCTCATAATCATTATCGTCATTATCGCCCTAATCACCCTTAATATATTCATTATAATTATCTTCATCTTAATTATTAATGTCATTTTCATCATTATAATTATCTTAATAATGATAATGACAATAATGATAATTCTGGAAATAATAAGAACAATAATAAGGATTATAATAACAATAATAGCCGTGTTAAAATTACTTCTATTATTATTTCTGTTATCATTGTCGTTATTATTATTAGGAAAATCATTAGTATAGTGTTGATTATTGCTATTATTGCAATTATTAGGCAAATCATCATTATGATTATCATTGTATAATTATTATAATAATTATTGTCCTAATTACTCTCATAATTATCATTATTATCGTCATTATTGTCATTATTGAGTCAGTTATCATGAAAATCATCATAATTAGCAGAAATATTGCTAAGATCATCAGAATCATCCTTTAAACTCGAAAAAGGGGGGTTTTCGACTCATCTCTCCAAAATCTGTATTTCGCTTGACTTCGCCGGTTTTTCAACCTTTGGAATTTTTCTACTTTTAGCCTTTTTCTCATTATAGATGGGCTTTATAATGATAATTATCATCATTATTGTTATTATCATCATCATTATCATTACTGTCATTATCTCCCTAATCACCCTTAATATAGTCATTATAATAATCATCATCTTAATTGTTAATGTCATTTTAATCATTATAATTATTTTGATAATGATAATGATAATAATGATAATTCTGGAAATAATAACAACAATAATAAGGATTATAATAACAATAATAGCCGTGTTATAATTACTTTTATTATTATTTTTGTTATTATTGTCGTTATTATTATTATGAATCTCATTAGAATAGTGTTGATTATTGCTATTATTGCAATTATTAGGCATATCATCATTATAATTATCATTGTATAATCATTATCATAATTATTATCCTAATTACTCTCATAATTATCATTATTATCGTCATTATTGTCATTATTCATGGGGTTATCATCCAAATCATCATAATTAGCGAAAATATTGCTAAGATCATCATAATCATCCTTTAAACTCGAAAATAGCGGGTTTTCGACTAATCTCTCCAAAGGCTGTATTTCGCTAGATTTCGACGGTTTTTCGACTTATGGGATTTTTCTACTTTTAGCCTTTTTCTCATTATAGTTGGGCTTTATAATGATAATTATCATTATTGTCATTATAATCATGATGATAATGACAATAATAATGATAATTATAATAAAATGATAATTATAATAATAATTTTGATAATTTCTGCAATAATATGAATAATTAAGTCTATTCTAATAATTTTCATAATAATAATGACAATAGAAATAATACTATCATTATCATTGTCATTATAATTATCATCAATGTCATTATTATTTCTAATATTATCATTATTGTTATCATCATTATAAAAATAGTTATAATGATGAAAATGACAATAATAATGAGCATATTAGTTATTATAACTGCAATAATGATAATAATAATAATGATAATTATGACGATAATGACTATAATGATAATAATCATAAGAATAATGGCAATGATGATGATAATGATGATAATAATAATCATAGAGTCAATTTATAATGAAATAAAGGCGAAAAGTAGTAAAATCCCAAAAGTCGAAAAAACGGCAAAATCTAGCGTATTCTTTTGAAAGAAACGTCGAAAAAAAACTTGTTCGCTTTTGAATGATTATTATGATGATTTTAACATTAATTCAAGTAATTATGATGATTTTCATAATAATTCCTTTATTATTAACCATAATGATGATAATATTGATGATAATGACAATAATAATGATAAAATGATAATTATAATGATAGTTTTGATAATTACTGTAATAATAGCAATAATTAAGTCTCTTCTAATAATTTTCATACTAAAAATGATAATAGAAGTAATAATAATATCATTATCATTGTCATATAATCATTATTACTGTCCTTATTATTTCTAGAATTACCATTATTGTCATTATCATTATAAAAATAGTTATAATGATAACAATGACAATAATAATTTGCATAATAATTATTATAGCTGCAATAATGACAATAATAATGATAATTATGACGATAATGACTATAATGATAGTAATCATAAGAATAATGACAATAATGATAATAATGGTGATATTAATAATTATACAGTCTATTTATAATGAAATAAAGGTGAAAAGTAGTAAAATCCCAAAAGTCGAACAAACAGCAGAATCTCCTTTCGAGAGAAAACGTCGAAAAAAACCTTTTTCGCTTTTAAATGATGATTATGATGATTTTAACCTTAATTCAGGTAATTATGATTATTTTCCTAACAATTACTTTATTATTAACCATAATGATGATAATCATGATGATAATTAAAATTATAAAGATAATGATAAAATGTTAATTATAATGATAGTTTTGATAATTACTGCAATAATAGCAATAATTAATGACAATAGAAATAATAGTATCATCATCATGGTAATTATAATTATTATTACTGTCATTATTATTTCTAAAATTATCATTTTTGCTATTATTATTATAGAGTCCATTCACGAAATAAAGACAAAAAGTAGTAAAATCCTGAAAGTCGAAAAATTGCAAAATCAAGCGTATTACAGCCTTTTGAGAGAAACGACGAAAAATCCGTTTTCGCTTTTAAATGATAATTATGATGATTTTAATATTAATTCAGGTAATTATGATGATTTTCATGATAATTCCCTTATCATTAACCATAATGATGATAATCGTGATGATAGTGACAATAATAATTATGATAATGATAAAATGATAATTATAATAGTTTTGATAATTACATTGGCCGTGACGTCACGGTCGAGATGAACAGGAACAGTAAGTATGCGAGAGTCCCCGCGCATGCGCAGTGGAGAATTTGGTCAGTATTCCTGCAGCTCCCGTGTGAATCTCACCTCCTTATATTATTTATTTTATTTATTTTGAAAATTAAATAGCTTCGTTATTATTAATTTGCTAGATAAGTTAATTTAATGAAAAGTGATTGATAATTAAATATATTTAAAGCTATAAGGTTAGTTTTCGTCGTTTCAGTGGTGACGCCTTTTTCCAATAATACCTTTGAATCATAATATAGATATCTCTTAAAAGAAAGACACGAGAAGAAGAGAGAAAAGAAACAGAACATGAGACAAAGATCACTGTTTTCTTTGAACGCAGTATACGTAAGAAAACAAGGATTCTGAGACTACATAGGAGAAACTTGTGTGTATATATATATATATATATATATATATATATATATATATATATATATATATATATATATATATATATATATATATATGCATTTACTATTATCACTATTATTATTATTATTACTTTCATCACCAGAATTGCATCATTACGATAATATTACTGCTGTTATGACAAATATCACTACTACTTTCATGACAAATATCACTACTACTGTTATGACACGTAAAACTTAATAATAGTCGGAATAACAATATAAGCAATTGTGATGTTAAAAACAATACTGCTTGTAATGATAACAATACTACTAGTCATGATAGTGGTGATAATCTCATCATATATACCAAACAGCGATCAGAAATCAACAGTTCTTATGTATGATTACGTATATCGAGTTCAGAGGATGCATGGAAGTAAAGAAATATATAATTATTCACTCCCCGTTTTCTAATTTCCATGCAAACACAGAATAATGGAGACTACAAAAGAAAAACATAAAGAATGGTGATAACATAATTTGTGGACTTTTTTCTTTCTTTCTTTCTTTTGTTTTCTTTTCTTTTTTTTCTTTTCTTTTCTTTTCTGATATTCCTAATGAAATATGTGGTTATTGTTTTTTTATCATATTTTTATCATATTTTCATCATGAATTTTATTAGAATAGACTTAATTACTTCTATTATTGCAGTAATTATCAAAACTATCATTATAATTATCATTTTATCATTATCATTATTATTGTCATTATCATCATTATCAGGAAATATAATGAAAATCATCATAATTACCTAAATTAATGTTAAAATCATCATAATTATCATTTAAAATCGAAAAAGTTTTTTTTTCGACGTTTCTCTCAAAATACGCTAGCTTTTGCCGTTATTTCGACTTTTGGGATTTTACTACTTTTCGCTTTTTTCATTATAAATAGACTCTATGATTCTTATTATCATCATTATTATCATTATTGTCATTATTCTTATGATTATTATCATTATAGTCATTATCGTCATAATTATCATTATTATTGATATCATTATTGCTGTTATAATAATTATTATGCTAATTATTATTGTCATTTTCATCATTATAACTATTTTTATAATGATAATAACAATAATGATAATTTTAGAAATAATAATGACAGTATTAATAATTATAATGATAATGATAATGATATTATTATTTGTATTGTCATTATTAGTATGAAAATGATTAAAATAGACTTAATTATTGCTATTATTGCAGTAATTATCAAAACTATAGGTGTAATTATCATTTTATCATTATTATCATTATTATTGTTATTATCATCATGATTATCATCATTATGGTTAATAGTAAAGGAATTATTATGAAAATCATCATAATTACCTGAATTAATGTTAAAATCATCATAATTATCATTTAAAAGCGAAAAAGGTTTTTTTTCGACGTTTCTCTCTCGTTTCTCGCTAGATTTTGCCGTTTTTTTCGACTTTTGGGATTTTACCACTTATCGCCTTTATTTCATTATAAATGGACTCTATGATTACTATTATCATTATTATCATTATTGTCATA
>NC_091550.1:25657638-25658911 GCF_042767895.1 Penaeus vannamei | reverse complement strand
AAAAAAACTTTTTTGTTTTTTATTGGTAATTATGAGGATTTTAACATTAATTCAGGTAATTGTGATGATTTTCATGATAATTCCTTCATTATATGCAATAATGATGATAATTATGATGATAATGGCAATGATAATGACAATAATAATGATGATAATAATAAAATCATAACTATAATGATAATGTTGATAATTACTGCAATAATACCAATAATCAACTCTATTCCAATAATTTCCAGACTAATAATGACAATAGAAATAATAATAGCATCATTATCCTTGTCATTATAACTATTACTATTGTCATTATTATTTTCAAAATTATCATTATTGCTATTATCATTATAAAAATAGTTATGATGATGAAAATAACTATAATAATGAGCATAATAATCATTATAACTGCAATAATGATGATTATAATAATTATGATAATCATGATGATAATGCCTATAATGATAATAATCATATGAATCATGACAGTAATGATAATAATGATGATAACAATTATTATCCATCCAGTCCATTTATAATGAAATATAGGCCAAAAATAATAAAATCCCAGAAGTCGAAAAAAACGGAAAATCTAGCCTTTTGAGAGAAACGTCGAAAAAAAACTCTTTCGCTTTTTATTGGTAATTATGAGTATTTTAACATTAATTCAGGTAATTGTGATGATTTTCATGATAATTCCTTCATTATATGCTATAATGATGATAATTATGATGATAATGACAATAATAATGTTAATAATGATAAAATCATAATTATAATGATAATTTTGATAATTACTGCAATAATAGCAATAATCAACTCTATTCCAATAATTTTCAGATTAATAATGACAACTGAAATAATATCATTATCATTGTCATTATAATTATTACTATTGTCATTATTATTTCTAAAATTATCATTATTGCTATTATCATTATAAAAATAGTTATGATGATGAAAATAGCTATAATAATTAGCATAATAATCATTATAACTGCAATAATGATAATAATAATGATAATGATGATAATAATAACTATAATTATAATAACCATAAGAATAATGGCAGTAATGGTAATAATGATGATAATAATTATTATCCAGTCCATTTATAATGAAATGAAGCCCAAAAGTAATAAAATCCCAACAGTCGAAAAAACGGCAAAATCTAGCGTATTACTTTTTATTGGTAATTATGAGGATTTTAACATTAGTTTAGGTAATTCTGATGATTTTCATGATAATTCCATCAATATATGCAATAATGATAATAATTATG
>NC_091550.1:25642638-25652638 GCF_042767895.1 Penaeus vannamei | reverse complement strand
TAACAATCATAAGAATTATGACAATAATGATAATAATGATAATAGTAATCATAGAGTCCATTTATAATGAAATAAAGGCGATAAGTGGTAAAATCCCAAAAGTCGAAAAAAACGGCAAAATCTAGCGAGAAACGAGAGAGAAACGTCGAAAAAAAACTTTTTCGCTTTTAAATGATAATTATGATGATTTTAACATTAATTCAGGTAATTATGATGATTTTCATAATAATTCCTTTACTATTAACCATAATGATGATAATCATGATGATAATAACAATAATAATGATAATAATGATAAAATGATAATTACACCTATAGTTTTGATAATTACTGCAATAATAGCAATAATTAAGTCTATTTTAATCATTTTCATACTAATAATGACAATACAAATAATAATATCATTATCATTATCATTATAATTATTAATACTGTCATTATTATTTCTAAAATTATCATTATTGTTATTATCATTATAAAGATAGTTATAATGATGAAAATGACAATAATAATTAGCATAATAATTATTATAACAGCAATAATGATATCAATAATAATGATAATTATGACGATAATGACTATAATGATAATAATCATAAGAATAATGACAATAATGATAATAATGATGATAATAAGAATCATAGAGTCTATTTATAATGAAAAAAGCGAAAAGTAGTAAAATCCCAAAAGTCGAAATAATGGCAAAAGCTAGCGTATTTTGAGAGAAACGTCGAAAAAAAAAACTTTTTCGATTTTAAATGATAATTATGATGATTTTAACATTAATTTAGGTAATTATGATGATATTCATGATATTTCCTGATAATGATGATAATGACAATAATAATGATAATGATAAAATGATAATTATAATGATAGTTTTGATAATTACTGCAATAATAGAAGTAATTAAGTCTTCTAATAAAATTCATGATGAAAATATGATAAAAATATGATAAAAAAACAATAACCACATATTTCATTAGGAATATCAGAAAAGAAAAGAAAAGAAAAAAAAAGAAAAGAAAACCAATGAAAGAAAGAAAGAAAAAAGTCCACAAATTATGTTATCACCATTCTTTATGTTTTTCTTTTGTAGTCTCCATTATTCTGTGTTTGCATGGAAATTAGAAAACGGGGAGTGAATAATTATATATTTCTTTACTTCCATGCATCCTCTGAACTCGATATACGTAATCATACATAAGAACTGTTGATTTCTGATCGCTGTTTGGTATATATGATGAGATTATCACCACTATCATGACTAGTAGTATTGTTATCATTACAAGCAGTATTGTTTTTAACATCACAATTGTTTATATTGTTATTCCGACTATTATTAAGTTTTACGTGTCATAACAGTAGTAGTGATATTTGTCATGAAAGTAGTAGTGATATTTGTCATAACAGCAGTAATATTATCGTAATGATGCAATTCTGGTGATGAAAGTAATAATAATAATAATAGTGATAATAGTAAATGCATATATATATATATATATATATATATATATATATATATATATATATATATATATATATATATATATATATATATATATACAAGTTTCTCCTATGTAGTCTCAGAATCCTTGTTTTCTTACGTATACTGCGTTCAAAGAAAACAGTGATCTTTGTCTCATGTTCTGTTTCTTTTCTCTCTTCTTCTCGTGTCTTTCTTTTAAGAGATATCTATATTATGATTCAAAGGTATTATTGGAAAAAGGCGTCACCACTGAAACGACGAAAACTAACCTTATAGCTTTAAATATATTTAATTATCAATCACTTTTCATTAAATTAACTTATCTAGCAAATTAATAATAACGAAGCTATTTAATTTTCAAAATAAATAAAATAAATAATATAAGGAGGTGAGATTCACACGGGAGCTGCAGGAATACTGACCAAATTCTCCACTGCGCATGCGCGGGGACTCTCGCATACTTACTGTTCCTGTTCATCTCGACCGTGACGTCACGGCCAATGTAATTATCAAAACTATTATAATTATCATTTTATCATTATCATAATTATTATTGTCACTATCATCACGATTATCATCATTATGGTTAATGATAAGGGAATTATCATGAAAATCATCATAATTACCTGAATTAATATTAAAATCATCATAATTATCATTTAAAAGCGAAAACGGATTTTTCGTCGTTTCTCTCAAAAGGCTGTAATACGCTTGATTTTGCAATTTTTCGACTTTTAGGATTTTACTACTTTTTGTCTTTATTTCATGAATGGACTCTATAATAATAATAGCAAAAATGATAATTTTAGAAATAATAATGACAGTAATAATAATTATAATTACCATGATAATGATACTATTATTTCTATTGTCATTAATTATTGCTATTATTGCAGTAATTATCAAAACTATCATTATAATTAACATTTTATCATTATCTTTATAATTTTAATTATCATCATGATTATCATCATTATGGTTAATAATAAAGTAATTGTTAGGAAAATAATCATAATTACCTGAATTAAGGTTAAAATCATCATAATCATCATTTAAAAGCGAAAAAGGTTTTTTTCGACGTTTTCTCTCGAAAGGAGATTCTGCCGTTTGTTCGACTTTTGGGATTTTACTACTTTTCACCTTTATTTCATTATAAATAGACTGTATAATTATTAATATCACCATTATTATCATTATTCTTATGATTACTATCATTATAGTCATTATCGTCATAATTATCATTATTATTGTCATTATTGCAGCTATAATAATTATTATGCAAATTATTATTGTCATTGTTATCATTATAACTATTTTTATAATGATAATGACAATAATGGTAATTCTAGAAATAATAAGGACAGTAATAATGATTATAATGACAATGATAATGATATTATTATTACTTCTATTATCATTTTTAGTATGAAAATTATTAGAAGAGACTTAATTACTGCTATTATTACAGTAATTATCAAAACTATCATTATAATTATCATTTTATCATTATTATTGTCATTATCATCAATATTATCATCATTATGGTTAATAATAAAGGAATTATTATGAAAATCATCATAATTACCTGAATTAATGTTAAAATCATCATAATAATCATTCAAAAGCGAACAAGTTTTTTTTCGACGTTTCTTTCAAAAGAATACGCTAGATTTTGCCGTTTTTTCGACTTTTGGGATTTTACTACTTTTCGCCTTTATTTCATTATAAATTGACTCTATGATTATTATTATCATCATTATCATCATCATTGCCATTATTCTTATGATTATTATCATTATAGTCATTATCGTCATAATTATCATTATTATTATTATCATTATTGCAGTTATAATAACTAATATGCTCATTATTATTGTCATTTTCATCATTATAACTATTTTTATAATGATGATAACAATAATGATAATATTAGAAATAATAATGACATTAATGATAATTATAATGACAATGATAATGATAGTATTATTTCTATTGTCATTATTATTATGAAAATTATTAGAATAGACTTAATTATTCATATTATTGCAGTAATTATCAAAATTATTATTATAATTATCATTTTATTATAATTATCATTATTATTGTCATTATCATCATGATTATAATGACAATAATGATAATTATCATTATAAAGCCCAACTATAATGAGAAAAAGGCTAAAAGTAGAAAAATCCCATAAATCGAAAAACCGGCGAAATCTAGCGAAATACAGCCTTTGGAGAGATTAGTCGAAAACCCGCTATTTTCGAGTTTAAAGGATGATTATGATGATCTTAGCAATATTTTCGCTAATTATGATGATTTGGATGATAACCCCATGAATAATGACAATAATGACGATAATAATGATAATTATGAGAGTAATTAGGATAATAATTATGATAGTGATTATACAATGATAATTATAATGATGATATGCCTAATAATTGCAATAATAGCAATAATCAACACTATTCTAATGAGATTCATAATAATAATAACGACAATAATGACAAAAATAATAATAAAAGTAATTATAACACGGCTATTATTGTTATTATAATCCTTATTATTGTTGTTATTATTTCCAGAATTATCATTATTATCATTATCATTATCAAAATAATTATAATGATTAAAATGACATTAACAATTAAGATGATGATTATTATAATGACTATATTAAGGGTGATTAGGGAGATAATGACAGTAATGATAATGATGATGATAATAACAATAATGATGATAATTATCATTATAAAGCCCATCTATAATGAGAAAAAGGCTAAAAGTAGAAAAATTCCAAAAGTCGAAAAACCGGCGAAGTCAAGCGAAATACAGACTTTGGAGAGATGAGTCGAAAACCCCCCTTTTTCGAGTTTAAAGGATGATTCTGATGATCTTAGCAATATTTCTGCTAATTATGATGATTTTCATGATAACTGACTCAATAATGACAATAATGACGATAATAATGATAATTATGAGAGTAATTAGGACAATAATTATTATAATAATTATACAATGATAACCATAATGATGATTTGCCTAATAATTGCAATAATAGCAATAATCAACACTATACTAATGATTTTCCTAATAATAATAACGACAATGATAACAGAAATAATAATAGAAGTAATTTTAACACGGCTATTATTGTTATTATAATCCTTATTATTGTTCTTATTATTTCCAGAATTATCATTATTGTCATTATCATTATTAAGATAATTATAATGATGAAAATGACATTAATAATTAAGATGAAGATAATTATAATGAATATATTAAGGGTGATTAGGGCGATAATGACGATAATGATTATGAGAGCAATTAGGACAATAATTATGATAATAATTATACAATGATAATTATAATGATGATTTACCTAATTGCAAAAATAGCAATAATCAACACTATTCTAATGTTTTTCCTAATAATAATAACGAGAATGATAACAGAAATAATAATAGGAGTAATTATAACACGGCTATTATTGTTATTATAATCCTTATTATTGTTGTTACTATTTCCAGAATTATCATTATTGTCATTATCATTATTAAAATAATTATAATGATGAAAATGACATTAATTAAGATGTTGATTATTATAATGACTATATTACGGGTGATTAGGGCGATAATGACAGTAATGATAATAATGATGATAATAACAATAATGATGATAATAACAATACTGATGATAATTATCATTATAAAGCCCATCTATAATGAGAAAAAGGCTAAGAATAGAAAAATGCCATATGTCGAAAAACCGGCGAAATCTAGCGAAATACAGCCTTTGGAGAGATGAGTCGAAAACCTCACTTTTTCGAGTCTAAAGGATGATTATGATGATCTTCGCAATAATTCTGCTAATTATGATGATTTTGATGATAACCCCATCAATAATGACAATAATGACGATAATAATGATAATTATGAGAGTAATTAGGACAATAATTATAATAATAATTATACAATGATAATTATAATGATGATTTGCCTAATAATTGCAATAATAGCAATAATCAACACTATTCTAATGATTTTCCTAATAATAATAACGACAATGATAACAAATAATAATAGAAGTAATTATAACACGGCTATTATTTTTATTATAATCCTTATTATTGTTATTATTTCCAGAATTATCATTATTGTCATTATTATTATTAAAATAATTATAATGATGAAAATGACAAATGAAAATGAATAAGATGATGATAATTATAATGACTATATTAAGGGTGATTAGGGCGATAATGACAGTAATGATAATAATGATGATGATAATGACAATAATGATGATAATTATCATTATAAAGTCCATCTATAATGAGAAAAAGGCTAAAAGTAGAAAAATCCCAAAAGTCGAAAAACCGGCGAAATCTAGCGAAATACAGCCTCAGGAGAGATGAGTAGATAACTCCCCTTTTTCGAGTTTAAAGGATGATTATGATCTTAGCAATAATTCTGCTAATTATGAAGATTTACATGATAACCCCATCAATAAAGAGAATAATGACGATAATAATGATAATTATGAGAGCAATTAGAACAATAATTATGATAATAATTATACAATGATAATTATAATGATTATTTGCCTAATAATTGCAAAAATAGCAATAATCAACACTATTTTAATGTTTTTCCTAATAATAATAACGACAATGATAACAATATTAATAATAAAAGTAATTATAACACGGCTATTATTATTATAATCCTTATTACTGTTCTTATTATTTTCAGAATTATCATTATTAGTCTGAAAATTATTGGAATGCAGTTGATTATTGCTATTATTGCAGTAATTATCAAAATTAACTTAATTACTATTTTATCATTATTATCATTATTATTGTCATTATCATTCTCATTATCATCATAATTATCATCATTATTGTGTATAATGAAGGAATCATCATGAAAATCATCCCAATTACCTGAATTAATGTTAAAATCCTAATAATTACCAATAAAAAGCGAAAATGGGTTTCTTTCGACATTTCTCTCAAAAGTCTATAATACGCTAGATTTTGCCGTTTTTTTATTTCTGGGATTTTATTACTTTTGGCCTTTATTTCATTATAAATGGACTGGATAATAATTATTATCAACATTATTATCATTACTGTCATTATTTATATGATTATTATCATTATAGTCATTATCATCATGATTATCATCATTATCATCATTATTGCAGTTATAGTGATTATTATGCTAATCATTATAGCTATTTTCATCATCATAATGATTTTTATGATGATAATAGCAATAATGATAATTTTAGAAATAATAATGACAATAGTAATAATCATAATGACAATGATAATGATACAATTATTTCTATTGTTGTTATTAGTCTAAAAATTATTGGAATAGAGTTGATTATTGCTATTATTGCAGTAATTATCAAAATTATCATTATAATTATGATTTTATCATTATTTTTGTCATTATCATTGTCATTATCATCATAATTATAATCATTATTGCATATAATGAAGGAATTATCATGAAAATCATCACAATTACCTGAATTAATGTTAAAATCCTCATAATTACCAATAAAAAGCGAAAAATGGTTTTTTTCGACGTTTCTCTCAAAAGGCTGTAATAGGCTAGATTTTGCCGTTTTTTTTTTTACTTCTGAGATTTTATTACTTTTGGTCTTTATTTCATTATAAATAGACTGGATAATAATTATTATCATCAATATTATCATTACTTCTTATGATTATTATCATTATAGTCATGATCATCATGATTATCATCATTATCATGATTATTATGCTAATTATTATAGCTATTTTCATCATCATAACTGTTTTTATAATGATAATAGTATTAATGATCATTTTAGAAATAATAATGACAATAGTAATAATTATAATGACAATGATAATGATTTTATTATTATTTCTTTTCTCATTATTAGTCTGAAAATTATTGGAATAGAGTTGATTATTGCTATTATTGCAGTAATTATCAAAATTATCATTGTAATTATGATTTCATCATTATTATTGTCATTGTCATTGTCATTATCATCATAATTATGATTTTATCATTATTATTGTCATTATAATTGTCATTATCATCATAATTATTATCATTATTGCATATAATGAAAGAATTATCATGAAAATCATCAGAATTACCTAAACTGATGTTAAAATCCTCATAATTACCAATAAAAAGTAAGACGCTAGATTTTGCCGTTTTTTCGACTGTTGGGATTTTATTACTTTTGGGCTTCATTTCATTATAAATGGACTGGATGATAATTATTATCATCATTATTACCATTACTGCCATTATTCTTATGGTTATTATCATTATAGTTATTATCATCATCATTATCATTATTATTATCATTATTGCAGTTATAATTATTATTATGCTAATTATTATAGCTATTTTCATCATCATAACTATTTTTATAATGATAATAGCAATAATGATAATTTTAGAAATAATAATGACAATAGTAGTAATTATAATGACAATGATAATGATATTATTTCAGTTGTCATTATTAATCTGAAAATTATTGGAATAGAGTTGATTATTGCTATTATTGCAGTAATTATCAAAATTATCATTATAATTATGATTTTATCATTATTAACATTGTTATATTCATTATCATTGTCATTATCATCATAATTATCATCATAATATCATATAATGAAGGAATTATCATGAAATTCATCACAATTACCTGAATTAATGTTAAAATCCTCATAATTACCAATAAAAACCGAAAAGGGTTTTTTTTCGACGTTTATCTCAAAAGGCTAGATTTTCCGTTTTTTTCGACTTCTGGGATTTTATAATTTTTGCCTATATTTCATTATAAATGGACTGGATGGATAATAATTGTTATCATCATTATTATCATTACTGTCATGATTTTTATGATTATTATCATTATAGGCATTATCATCATGATTATCATCATTATTATAATCATCATTATTGCAGTTATAATGATTATTATGCTCATTATTATAGCTATTTTCATCATCATAACTATTTTTATAATGATAATAGCAATAATGATAATTTTAAAAATAATAATGACAATAGTAATAGTTATAATGACAAGGATAATGATGTTATTATTATTTCTATTGTCATTATTAGTCTGGAAATTATTGGAATAGAGTTGATTATTGGTATTATTGCAGTAATTATCAAAATTATCATTATAGTTATGATTTTATTATTATCATCATTATTATTGTCATTATCATTGTCATTATCATCATAATTATCATCATTATTGCATATAATGAAATAATTATCATGAAAATCATCACAATTACCTGAATTAATGTTAAAATCCTCATAATTACCAATAAAAAACTAAAAATATTTTCCGACGTTTCTCTGAAAAGGCTGTATCTACGCTAGATTTTGCCGTTTTTTCGAATTCTGGGATTTTATTACTTTGGCCTTTATTTCGTTAGAAATGGACTGGATAATAATTAAAAACCTCATTATTATCATTACTGTAATTATTCTTATGATTATTATCATTATAGTCATTATCATCATGATTATCATCATTATTGCAGTTATAATGATGATTATGCTCATTATTATAGCTATTTTCATCATCATAAGTATTGTTATAATGATAATAGCAATAATAATAATTTTAGAAATAATAATAACAATAGTAATAATTATAATGACAATGATAATGATATTATTATTTCTATTGTCATTATTATATGAAAATTATTGGAATAGAGTTGATTATTGCTATTATTGCAGTAATTATCAAAATTATCATTATAATTATGATTTTATCATTATTATCATTATTATTGTCATTATCATTGTTCTTATCATCATTATTATCAAAATTATTGCAGTTATAATGATTATTATGCTCATTATTATAGCTATTTTCATCATCATAACTATTTTTATAATGATAATAGCAATAATGATAATTTTAGAATGAAGGCCAGAAGTAATAAAATCCCAATAGTCGAAAAAAACGGCAAAATCTAGTGTATTACAGCCTTTTGAAAAGAAATGTCAAAAAAAAAACTTTTCACTTTTTAATGGTAATTGTGAGGATTTAAACATTAATTCAGGTAATTATGATGATTTCCATGATGATTCCTTTATTATTGACAATAATGTGGATAATTATGATGATAATGACAATGATAATGACAATAATAATGATAATAAAGATAGTCATGATTATAATGATGATCTTGATAATTACTGCAATAATAGCAATAATTAACTCTATTCCAATAATTTCCATACAAATAATGGCAATAGAAATAATAATAACATCATTATCATTGTCATTATAATTATTATTATTGTCATTATTATTTCTAAGATCACCATTATTGCTATTATCATTATATAAATAGTTAGAATGATAAAAAAGTAATAATAATTAGCATAATAATTATTATAACTGCAATAATGATGATAATAATAATGATAATCATGA